>NC_064812.1:58009752-58068031 GCF_023721935.1 Panthera uncia | reverse complement strand
GAGCCTGACGCGGGGCTCGAACTCACGGACCGCGAGAACCTGACCTGGCTGAAGTCGGACGCTTAACCGACTGCGCCACCCAGGCGCCCCAGTCGCCATTTATTGTATGAAGCCTACATAAGGAACAGATATGGGGACTGGAGGAAAAGATTAGGAATTTGGTTGTAAACACCCTTAGTTTGAAATTGTTATTAGATTTTAGTGGAGATATTGAATAAGCAATAGGACACAAATTTGGAACTAGGAGGTCTCAACTGGGGATACATATTTGGAAATCAGTAACTTATAATCATATTTAAAACCATGGAATTGAAGGATATACCAAAGATGTGAACATAGAAGAAAGAAGCTAGATGTGTGAGTCAGACAATGAGTCAGTTTTTCAAGTTACCTGTTTATTAAATCCTACAGAAACATTGGGTACAGTTCCCAGATACTGAGAGATACAACCTGATGTGTCTTTCTGCTTAACCCCTAAATTAGAAAGCTTCCTGGTTAAGTTAGAAAATAAAAGAAACACATTTGTGCCAAAAGCTGGAAGTGGGTAAATTAAGCAGAAGCAATTGCATCTACTGCCTGGCTTCTACAATTGACCTATTTTAGAAAAAAAAAAAAAAATGAATAGGGTGAGAATGCTGTTAACATTTGTGTATGCATGTCTGTGGTCTTATGAGTAAGAATGGCTAAAGAAACCTGCTACTTAATATTTGTATATATATATTTTTTTCAGAGTCTACTGTCCTCGTAACTGTATGCAGGCAAATCCACATTATGCTCGTGTAATTGGAACTCGAGTTTATTCTGATGTAAGTACCTTAATTTATGCAGCTCTCAGTATTCATGTATATATGTGTTTACACAATATTTGAATGTATGTATATACATTTATATATAGAAAAAGGAAACAGATTCTGTGTTGGTATACATATTCTCAGAGAAGCTAATCAATAATAACACTGAAAAACAACTATTCTTATGCAAATATGAGTGCATAATAATTTATTTTTACCAAAATTTTTTTATGTCCTGCCCATATATGTTATATCAGACACTTTTGAAATAGACCAGAGGCATCCTTCTGAAGGAAAATTCATTTTGTATTTTTATTATTTTTTATTTTTTGAAGTTTATTCTGAAAGAGAGAGAGAGCAGAGGGGAGGGAGAGAGAGAGGGAGAGAGAGACCCAAGTAGACTCCACAGTGTTAGCACATGGGGCTCTATCTCGGGAACCACATCATGACCTGAGCCGAGATCGAGAGTCAGACACTTAGCCGACTGAGCCACCCAAGTGCCCCTCACTTTGTTTTTTTAAATCTTCCTTTTGGTTCTTCAGTATTTGTAATGTAAACTTGATAATTAAGAGATTGTCAAATGTATGAACAATATCTTACACTGCCAAGGGAACATGTTTTTCTTTTGTTTTAAAAAATTTTATTTTTTTACCAGTTTTTTAAATTTAAATTTTAGTTAACATACAGTGCAATATTAGTTTCAGTAGAATTCAGTGATTCATCACTTACATACAACACCCAGTGCTCATCACAAAAAGTGCCCTCCTTAGTATCCATCACCCATCTTGCCCATCCCCCACCCACCTCCCTCCATCAACCCACAGTTTGTTTTCTGTCATTGAGTCTCTGGTGGTTTGTTTCCCTCTCTCCTCTTTTTTACCCCTTCCCATATATTCGTGTGTTTCATTTCTTAAATTCCATATATGAGTGAAATCATATGGTATTTGTCTTTCTCTGATTGACTTATTTTGCTTAGCATAATACACTCTAGCTCCGTCTGTATTGTTGCAAATGGCAAGATTTAAAGAGCACCATAAAATCAAGAACAGATAATATGTTAAAATACATATGAAAAGAAAGCACTTGAGGGGATGTTATAATGGACAACATTACTGGGTTGGACAAGGACTCTTAGCTGGGAGGCCTTCGGTATGGACAAGTGCTTTTTGAGCCAGGTTTCAAGTGTGGGTTGGGGAATTGGATTAGGGACACATTCTAGGTGGGATGAACAACACTTACAAAAACGGGGAGATGACAGCAAGCGAGATGTATGCATAACACATAGGTTTGCTTATCTTTGAGCAGGTGAGCATTGAATCTAAAAGGGGTTGCAGCCAATTTTGTGTGAGGGGTGGGGTATCCAGCTCTTGAAACATGTAAATGGAGAGTCTGAATGCATGTTGATGAGTTTAGATTTTATGTGGCAGACATTTAGAAACCGTTACAAATTTCTAAGCCAGAGAGTTGCAAAAACAAATTCAGGAAATATACTCTTGAAGCACATATTCAATAGAATACCATGGAAGTAGGTTTGTAAAAAGAGACCTGAAACAGTATTTACCACCTTATTTCTGTTGGTGAGTTCATTGAAGTCCAGGGTTTGTTTTCATTCAGCTTTACCTTTGCAATTGTTCTCCACATCTGAGTCCCTCCCAGGCTTCAGTTTTGCCCTGTGCTTATATGCAGCTTAAATGTCCTGCTGGTATAATAATTTATTAGTCCTCATGCTTTACTTATCTTCCTGACTGTTAAAATCATGGTCATTCTTCACGTCCTAATTTATTGCCACTTTCTCTGTGGAGTGTTTTGCTGGATCTCCTACTACATGTATTACATAGCCCTTCTTTCAACCCCTAGAACTTTATTTTTTTTTTACTTTTAGCACTTACCTGATTCTGTTAGTGTTATGACTATTTCTCTATCTCTTTTATTATTTTGAAGTTCCATGAGGGCAACAGCCAGGCAATTGGAGCATCATTTTTTATTAACAGTTTGATGTATGCCAACCTGTGAACAAGACAGAATTATATCCTGCCTTAACAAAACTTAGAGCACACAGTGACATCAGAAATTTAGCAAATACCTTGCACATAAATATTTGTTGAAGAAATAAATCCATAAATGCACATGAATAAGCCTATCTAGAATCTTCAAAGATTTCAGAAGAAGTTATTCTTTTTAGATTGTCCCTTTAAGCACCAAACTTTAAATTTTAATCATGCCCGGTGAAAATCTTTCATAATATCCTATACCCTCTTATACCTATAGGCCGTCTATTTTTCTAGAGTTTAGGTTTTGTTAGACTTTGTGTCTTGAGATCATTTTATCTTCCTACCTTATTGGACTGCATAGGCAATTATGTATAGGAAATGATTGTATAAAATCATTTTAAGAGTTAGTTGGAAATGCAAGGACTACTATTATGTGGTCAGTGCAGATTCAGAGATTCAAGCATTAACTACCAAACTCCCCCTCCCCCCACACACACAAAATATATTATTTCTTTAAATACAAGATATGGAAAAATTTCTCTCTCCCTCAACCCCTCCACCTTTCTCTCTCTCTGTTTCTTTCCGTTACTACTTGTACATTTTATTGCTTTGAATTTTTCTCATTTGTTACAAGTAAAGTTAATTTCTGCATTCATTAAAAGTGTTCCACTGTTTTCACAGATAAATTCTTTTTTTCGTGATATGTTAATTCTTACAAAGTACGGGTATAAAAAGAAAATCTCTTCTGACCTTTGAACTCAAATAGGAATGCCTGCTGACTGCATAGTTATGGGCAAAACAATAGTTTCAAAACATATTAAGTGCTTGGATTTAGTGAATGTTATATGTAAGCACTTTTATGCCTTGGGGAAAATGCTGATAATACTCTTTTAACAGAGCAAGATAAATACTGAAATGCGTACAGAATTATTTTTAATTTTATCTGTTATGAACCATATTGGATACAAATATTAAATCAGTGAGGAACTTTAAACTGTGAATAAAATGCCTCTTTGGAGTAACGATACGAGGTTTTAGATATATGGTATTTTTTGATATAGCAAAAGCATGAAAAGGATTAAACAGCTTGGCATTCAGGCTCTCTGATCTAATAAGTTCTGACTGATGCCACAAAGTTCAGAGCACAGTAATAAAGCAAGGTCATGTAAGATGCACATGCTTATGTGAACTTAAAACAGCACATTAAGTCACTCACATGTGCATAGAGAGAAAAATAGAACACACTAGTACAATCGGAAAAGACCCCTGGGATATGAGGGGGGATTGTTTCATACAGAAACAGTTCAAGTGTTTCATTTTGTGGGATTTCCTCCGGCTGTATTCAGCTATTGACAAATTTTGGTAGAACATTAGGATTAAAGCAAATGTTAAAATCTGGAGAAGTCTTGAATGGGGCAAAATAAAAAAAAAAGTCAACTTTTAGAAGTCCATAGGTAATGGTTTTAAAAACATGGACCTGAAACAATAATTTTCTCTTCTGTAGAACTCCCAGTTCAATTAAGAAGGTATAACTGGTACAATGTAAACATAGTGCCTCATGTCAGACCATTCAAACCAAGGTGATAGACATTGCAGATATAGGTTGGAAGCTGTGATTGTTCTTTATATTTTGCTTCATGGTTAAATTTTCTCTGTGTAGGCTATATTATTTAATAGAAGAAAACTCCCCATTTAATACACACCTGTATTTTGGAAAAGGAACCGTAAAGATATACAGAACTATCATCTGTTAATAAGACAAAAATGAACATAAACCAAGTACAGATAATGTAACCTGTTAACATTTGGTCAGAGTGACTAGCAAAAGCTAAAATTTAAGCGATAAAAGGAGCAGGGATGCCTGGGTAGGTCCGTTGGTCAAGCTTCCAACTTTGGCTCAGGTCATGGTCTCACAGTTCATGAGTTTGAGCCCATGTTGGGCTCTGTGCTGACAGCTCAGAGCCTGGAGCCTGCTTAGGATTCTGTGTCTCCCTCTTTCTCTACCCCTCCCTGCTCATGCGCTCGCTTTCTCCCTCTCTCTCTCTCTCTCTCTCAAAAATAAACATTTAAAAAAGAGATAAAAAGAGCAAATTTGTATCTGATTACTTACTTCCACTATAGAAAAAGCCTGATGTTTGGAAAGGCAAGTGTTCTTAGATTAAACGGTGATGGGAGTTTACCATTGTGGCCACCCTTGAGATCTGCTTTCAGACTTGCTCAGAATTGGCTTTAACTCTGTGACTTTTGCAACATTCCTTTATGCACAGAACATCAACCCGTAACTGCTGACTATCTGTATAGAGACAGGTGCCAGTGACTTTGGTCCAACAGAAGAGTAGACCGGACAAGTTCAGCAGGAATTTCCTAATAACGGTGGGTTTTTCCTTGTTGCCTCAGCTGTCCAGTATCTGCAGAGCAGCAGTACATGCTGGGGTGGTTCGAAATCATGGTGGTTATGTTGACGTCATGCCTGTGGACAAAAGAAAGACTTACACTGCATCTTTTCAGAATGGAATCTTCTCAGAAAGGTAAATTTAAAAATCTGTTTACATATATATTTTGTATTTTATATACTCAGAGTCTCTCTCCCTCTCTCCTCCCGTGTCTGTCTCTCTTTCTCGTTCTCTACATATACATACATACACCTTTATGCTTGCTTTATAACCAACTCACTTTAGTATGGGTTTGGAGTTATGTGGCTGTGCCAGTGTGTTTCCTTTGCACACTGAAATAGTTGGTCTTCCAGGGATGGGAGAATCTGAAGTACCAGAGGTGCCTGTCTCCTCCAGGCTTATAAAAATCAACATGAAAATCGGATTATGAGTCAGAACCACTCTTTTGTTAATTGTTAATAAGGAAATTTCTTTCATCCTCCTTTGGATTTTCTAGATTAGTTTTTATATGTAATTCTTTCTAGGTGAGCAGGGCACTGAATATTTTTCTAATCCAGTTATATGACAAAGTATTTGATAAAAGAGTGAGTCTGGTTTTCTCCAGAACCAAATTCTCTTTTTGATTGGAAATTTGATATCTATTATGACATAAATCCATGCTTTCTGGTCATCTCATACTATTTGGTCCATTAGTATTATATATTTTTGTGGTTTGGGAAAATTCGTATGACTTACTTTATCAAGTAAGTTAAGTATCAAGTAACTTATTTATCAAGTAAGTTAAGAGCACAGAACCTATAGTGATTTTTCAAATCATTTGTACCTGTACAAATAATATTAGCTCTTATGTATATTGTATGGATACAGAAAAATTTCTAACTTTTAGACATTTACTGGATTCTTCAGAATTGCCAGTGGAGGTTCCACATCTACGGTAAAGTTTCTCTAAAGGACACCAAAGGATGTGCCATGCAGGGTATCTAGATTGACTTCCACATAACCATCTGAATGCCATCTTTATAAAAAGACAGCTTTGCATTTACCATCTATTTTCAGCAGACCATATCAAGAAGCCATTGTTAAGAAGGTGACTTCTCTATAACCTGACTCATGTGGTTCATAGGAATAGTTTAGAGCACTAACTTATTATTTCCTAAGTCTGACAAAATTTAAATCATGTTGCTATCATACTGATAAATATTTTTAACATCTATGGTTTCAAGAAAAAAATTTAAGTTTATTTAGAGAGAGAGCACAAGCGAGTGGGGGAAGGGAGAGAGAGAATCCCAAGCAGGCTCTGCACTGACAGTGGAGAGCCTGATATGGGGCTTGAATTCACAAACTGAGATCATGACCTGAGCTGAAGTCAAGAGTCGGATGCTCAACCGATTGAGCCACCCAGGTGCCCTGGTTTCAAGAAAAATTTTAGTGAGGAAATTTAATGGTCAAATCTGAAAGATCCTAGGAATGTCTTCAGTAAAATGGAAACACACACATACACAGCACTTAATATATACACATTATATATATAATATATATTGTATGATATATATAAAATAGATACGTATAAACTACATTTTTGAGTTGTAGAGTGTGATAGGCAATTTAATAAGCTAAAACTAAGTGGTGTTTCATTTACCTGTCATATTTCTTATATTTATTCTAAAACTATAAGATGATATCCTGAGAAAACTGAGAATAATCATTATTTTTGAGCACCTGCTATGAATTTCCCAGACACTGCTGAGCACGTTTAGTAGCTCAGCTCCACCAATGGCCCGGTAAAGTCAATTCTGTAAACCCTGATTTAATAAATGGGTTAACTTAGGCTCAGAAAGGTTAAGTGATGTGCCCAAGCTCTTCTAACTAGTCAGTCTCAGAGCTTGGGTTCAGCAGTAGGTCTGTAGACTAAGAAATATGCATTTTTCCAGTGTATCACTGTGTACAAAGAATAAGTACACCAAACACATCTACTTTCTAGAGTACTCTGTCAGTGTCCTATAGATAAATATGGCTTTTGATTGGCTATCTACTTGTATGAAAAACCTAGTGTGTCTGTGTGAGTACATGTTTATGTGCACTCTTGTGATACCCTCATACTTCTTCACTCTAAAAACTCTCCTCTTTCTTTTCTTGTATGTAAATATATATGTAAAAGGAATTGCACTTGGTCTCCCTCTTAGCATTTATTGTGTTTATCTCTAAAAGCCCCTTTTTATTATTAAGAAAAACTTCATTCAAAAATGTAAAGACTTCAAAAGTTTACATTTAATTAGACTAAACAACAATTAATGGTATTATCGATGTTTTACCTTTTAAGCATTTAAATGAAACATATCTTAACTGATATTGCCAAATAAAATATAAATAATTTAAGAAAGAATTAAATGTATGACTCTGTATCACTTTTAATTTGTGTTTTAAAATACGTTGTGTTTAAAATGAGATTGAGTGCTTGTATGCGTGATTCGATTTCAGTGAAGAAATTCTTAGGACCTTTCAGATTTGACCACTAAATTCCTCACTAAGACTTTACTTGAAACTATAGATGTTAAAAATATTAATAAGTATGGTGGCAACATTATTTAAATTTCATCAGGCTTTAAAAATACTAAGTTAGTATTCTAGAGTATTGCTTAATTATCACTGTCTTCTCAACTTGCAGTTAACTTTTAACCATATTGGTCAGTTGTAAACCTGGATCTCAGTACTCCTCCAGTAAAATGGAAAAACAGCTGCCTAACTCTGTTTTATAAGAATCAAAGGTGGTAATATGGGAAAACATGATCTGGAATCTACTAAGTTCTATATAAAATACTATTATTACTGTGCACCTTAAATTTTAGTAAACTTTCAGCTCAGCATACAACCGAGATTTAAAGAATTATGTCATTCTCAGTCAGGCTTTCCAATAGCTATAAATTATAGTAGCCTAAGAAAGTTGGCCATCTGGATTCATAGAGCTGCTTTCTTGACTGTCATAAGTAAGCATGATTTATTTGGAGGATTATATGTAGAGATGACATCAATATACTTTTTGTATTTTTTGCAGTTTACAGAATCCTCCAGGAGGAAAGGCATTCAGAGTATTTGCTGTCGTGTGAAATGGAACACTTGGAAGAGGATCGTAAAGACTATTCCAAATGCCATATTTCTGAAGTTTGTATAAAATTGTAACATTACTGTACAGAAGATATCAACTATTTTCAGCCCCCAAAAAAGTGCCAAATGCATATAAATCTTGATAGACAAAATCTGTAAAAATAAAACATGGGACATTATTAGCTTCAGGAAAGGTAATGAATATGTAATGGTTTTAGAAATCCTGTGTTAAATATTGCTATATTTTCTTAGCAGTTATTTCTATAGTTAATTACATAGTCATGATTGTTCTACATTTCACATGTTCTTTTATATGGTGCTTTGAATATGCCACTAATAAAATGAATCTAAACATTGAATGTGAATGGCCCTCAGAAAATCATCTGGTGCATTTAAATATAATCAACTCTCAAAAAATGAAAGGAACCATATTATCACATTTTTCCCAGTTCAGTACTATGCCATTACCTACTCCAAATAATCTGAAATTGTTTTCCACTTAATACCTGTATAGTTTTTCTCTTCTGTTAAGTTTAGGCATATAGAATATTATGTCCTGATATTGCACTTCTTATTTTGTATAAAGTAATTCCTTAATATCCAAATGAATCTATTAAAATGTTTGATTCCTTGGGAATGGCTTTACTAGTAAGTGGAATGAACTATTTATTCCATAGTAGAGTAGTGGTATGAAAACATTCCTAGTGATAATATAGTGAATATAGGGTTAAGCACAGGCAGCCAGAACTTTCTATGTGTTGTTCAAAATGAGGTCACACATTTTTCTTTTGTATCCTGGCAAATACTCCTGCAGGCCAGGAAGTATAATAGCACAAATTTTAACAAAGGTAAACTAATGTATTGCATCACCATTGCCACTGATTTTATTAATGGTAAATGGCCTTGTGTATAAATGTTTCCATATTATGGTACCTATGATGGTGATATATTTGTTTCTATGAAAAATGTATTGTGCTTTGAGACTAAAAATCTGTAAAATGTTAATTTTGGTAATTTTTTTTTCTGCTGGTGAATTTACTCTTTCCTTGTAAACATATTAAAATTAATCATGTTTCAAAATATTTTTAGTTTCATTTCTTATTTTGATTTAGAAATCATTTTAAATTAACAAAATTATTGCAAGTCTTTTAAACTTGGGTTACTGACATTAATATAAATAACATCCTTAATACCAGAAGTCTGTGAAGTCAACTTGATTATTTAAGTATTTGTATATGAAAAAGAAGACCAGATAATCATATATTTATAAGCATTGTATCAAGGGAAAATTTGAATAAAACGAGGAAAGAATCTGAAGGATAGAAAATAATTACTAAAAATTGACCAGACAGTAAATACTTCATACATTTTCAGAAAATAAGTGAGTATGTGTTCAGGAGCAGAGAAAAGGGAGATAAATCTCATGCAGAATCTGGGAAAGCAAGACAGCTGGATAATAGAAAAACAAGAATAGAGAAGCTCACATTGACCGCTGCTGGAGAACAAATGGTAAAGAAAATCATGTCATGATCACTTATCAAGCACTGGCCAGAAATTCAGTAGTTCAAAATATAAGTAGTCAAAACTTAAGCATTTGTAGATTAAAAATATCAAAATTTAAAGCAGATTTGTGGGCACATTTTTTTTTCCAAAGACACATTACATCTTCTTAAATAGCATGATTGAAATGTAAACTTTGCCCAGATTCATCTTTTGCTCTCCATTGCACACTCCCCCTCAAATAGGGAAGTCCCATCTATTCTTGTCAGTACAAGGTTTCTCGTATTTGTCCCTAGTCTAGATATTCATCATCAATTTCCTATACTATTTCAGTGTCTCCAACTGGAGCCTCATGTTGTTTCTCTCCATTCCTTTTCAATCCGTCCTCAAATTTTT
Source organism: Panthera uncia (assembly GCF_023721935.1). Taxonomy (NCBI): domain Eukaryota; kingdom Metazoa; phylum Chordata; class Mammalia; order Carnivora; family Felidae; genus Panthera; species Panthera uncia. The sequence continues at coordinate 58,057,858 of NC_064812.1, read as the reverse complement.
CACTGGAATTACTCTCTTCCATAAGTTTCCATTATCTAAGAAAACCAAATCATTTTATAAAAACATTTAAGAACCTCCATAGCTTGGGACACCTGGGTGGCTCAGTCAGTTAAGTGTCTGACTTCCGCTCAGGTCATGATCTCAGTTCATGGGTGTGAGCCCCACATCAGGCTCTGTGGTGACAGCTCCGAGCCTGGAGCCTGCTTCAGATTCTGTGTCACCCTCTCTCTCTGCCCCTCCCTCACTCATGCTCTGTCTCTGTCTCTCTCAAAAACAAACATTGAAAAAAAATTAAAAAAAAAAAGAGAACGTCCGTAGTCTTGCTTCATATTGCTTACCTATGCTTTTCTATACAAAGTGTGGCCTTGAGTAAGTTATTTAACTTTCTATACTTTACCTCACCTAAAAACTGGGACAAATAATACCCAATAGGGATTACTCTAAGAATTAAATGAGGTATTTTGTATAATGTAGTCAACGTCAAACATGTGCTATGTGGTCAGTATATGTTAGTCTTGTTATTATAATCATTGTTATTTACCTTGGGAAACTATGCATCTATCATGCTACACTACCTATCCATCAGCACTTGAAGTGAAATCCTGTAGGAATTCTCCTGCAATTCTCCTGGTAAGAAGTAAATTATGCCCTTTTAATTTGACCACACTAATTTTTCTATTTTGCCTTGTATTATATTTAAGGATAATCTCCTTGAGAATTTTAACATTCTTATCTTTTTACCCCAGGGACACAGTGATTTTTTACATTCTATAAATGGTTGGTCAATATTGATAAATGGATATTCCAAAAATTCCTAGTTTTATTCTTGATATAAATGAATATTGCTGCATATTATCACATCATATTAGAGCTAATGAAAATAGTTTATTGATAAACATTCTAAATGTGGATTTAAGACAGGTCAATGCTTATAAAATACTATTGATATTATTTCAACTTTTAAAGTTTACCAGACCATGTGTTTCCTTAATGTTCTGAATCTAATAAAACTGATCTGTGTATTTCAAGCAAAGCAGAATTCTCCAAAAAGATTTTCTCTTCTAATCTGTTGACTCATTATAATGTATGCTTTTCTATTCAATATTATATTTTGAAATATTGACTTCTCTAGCATTTCTAAAATGTTTCGAAAAGAACTGTAAACTCTCGAAGAACACAGTAAGCTAAACAGAGCTATCATTTCTGCAAATATACCAAACGTCAGATTTAGGGTTTAAACTAATTTATTGCACAAAGAATGACATCGTTTAAGTTGAGTTAAAACACTTATCTGAAGTGATATTTCAACCGTGGCACCATAATTTTCAGGAGTTGAAGAAATAGTTTAGCCAAATAATGTGATCCTCTTTCACTAATCTTTTAAAATTAAAGGCTAAGTTATATCAATTTGAAGTTTTTAAAGGCACTAGGGGATGCCCACTCTCCCGTGGATTCAGAATCTGGAAAAGCGATTACATCATACTCTGTTTAATCCTGCTGATTTGGGACATATCCAGCCATTGTAATTCACTGGTGCCTCCCATCATCTCTGACCCTGGTCAAGCCCACATGCCTTCTGAGATCCCGGGAAGTTTGGTTCTGAGGTATCGCGAGATCGGACTTTCGCAGCATTATCAATTGTGCTGTGGAGCAAGAGGGATTCTGGTAGCTGGGGGTGTTCTGGAGAGGTCCACGCCTTCGGCTTGTCCTAGCGCTACGCACCCCAGATCCTGGGAAATCCCAGCAATCCTGGATGCTAAGCAGGAATCTCGCATGAACAGCTCGCTCGCTATCCCTTCGCCTTTCCCCGCGTGCCCTGGGACTGTAGGCCCGCGTTAACAGGGGCCGCCCCAGCCCACCATCTGCCTGGGGCTGGGGGCTCCTCCTACTGCGTTCCCCCTGCCTAGTGTGGAAGGTCGCATGAGCCAGAGGAGTGTGGCGGGCGCACAGGGCGTCTTGGGGAGTCAGGTCTCCCACGTGCCTCTTATCCACACTTAGCTGCACTGCTCTGGATGGCAAGACTGAGGAGCTCCTGCGATATCTGGCCGCAGGGGAATAGGCCTCTCGGCTTGGGGGCCTTCTGGACCTCGGCAGCTCAGTGTGTACCCCAGAAGTCCAAGTCTGTGGCCTGCTCTAGCCTCCACTGCCCAGACCCAGTTGGGGGCAGCCTGGACCTTGCAGTAATAGAAGTAAGCCAGACCCTGTAGTTGCACTTAGCTGAGAGGTGAGTGTTCATTTATAGCTGGTAAGTACAAGTGATCTTTATTTTAACTCAAAGAATTCCACCAGAAGTGTTTATCATACATTAGGGGAAGAAAAGAATTGGAGACAGTTGTTGCTGCCTAATAATAAGATTTTTGCTCCTACTTGGCTTATTGCTTTGGTACTGCTGAGATGTTCAATGGAAGGAAATAATTATGGTAATATTATCCAGAACAGATGTGCTGGAAAATGTCCCATAACTTTGATATGGTTTTAATCGACAAAACAAAACAAACAATCTTGGGCTCCTTTGAGAACTGTAGTTGGACAACTTCTGCCTGTCTTGTGTGTGAGTTTATGTGTGTGTATAAATTTACATTTGTCACAGATTGATGCTGTGTTAGAGAAATGTCTTAGAGTTCATCTAACTACCATTTATTCTCTCAGTTTGCTGATGGAAAAAGAAAATGAATATGTACTGTTTTGGCCAAAGTCACATAGAGCTGTGACTAATTTCAAATAAATTCTTTATATTTCCAATCATATTTTCTATATTTCCCTGAGATACAGTCAGGAATAAGAGAACAAGCCAAATGTTAGAGTCCTGATACCTAAATACTTTGATTAGGTCCTCACAAACTTCAGAAAATATCAAAAGTTATTATAATGTAATCAAATACTGTACATGTAAGGGTGATTGCCATACTAGTAAGAAATAAACCTAATTAGGTAGTTAAATGTGTCAGTTTAGGAGCATATTGGTTTGTTGCATTTGAACTTATTTTTAAAAAGTAAGATAGGGGCACCTTGGTGGCTCAGTCTGTTAAGCGTCTGAGTTTGGCTCAGGTCACGATCTCTCGGTTGGTGAGTTCACGCCCCACGTCAGGCTCTGTGCTGACAGCTGGATCCTGGAGCCTGTTTCAGATTCTGTGTCTCCCTCTCTCTCTGCCCCTCTCATGCTCTGCCTCTAAATGATAAATAAACATTAAACATTTAAAAAAAAATTTTTTTAAAGTAAGATACGTCTTTTACCACATAAGCTCTCTCAAAGATGTTACAAAGCAATCAGACAACTAGTATTTCTGTGTGAAATAGAAGCCTATCAAATGCTTTTTATAAATAGTACTAATAGCCATTTTCACATAGTGCTTGTTTGTGCCAGGCACTGTCCTTAGCAGCTTACACCTAAACTCACACAATCGACACTACAATGCAGTGAGGAGAGTACTGTTATTATCATGTTCATTTTATAGATGATAAGAGGGGTTCAGTAACTTCCTCAAAAATCATCCAAGAAATAATTATTGGAGCCAGGATTCTAACTGTTAAAATAATGGCTCTGGATTCTGTGCTCTAATTAGTTATTTCCCCTTCGGTAGCCAGCATCTTTTTCAGTAGGTGTAAAAGTAGGTTTACAGTCTAATCTCTGTATGTAAACATCTTTTTCAGAATAGGTACAAAGTGTGAAGATATTTTTGTCATAAAAAGATGCCCTGAAGAAGTCATTTATTACAGAGGAGGCATCCAGCAACCAGACATGCTCCCCTTGGGTTCCTAAGGGACATCACTTACACACTTAAGTCCCTTGTGCGATTCCCTGGCCCCTTGATTGTATTCCTGTGTCTTTCCACCCCCCACCCCTTTGCTTCCCATCAGTCTCATGTTGTGAGGGCTATCCCTCCACAAGCAAACCTATCAAAGCATTGCCCAATAAAGTTTGTGTGTGCTCCTTGTACCTCTGGTTATATATTTTTCCTTGGTCAGCTCTGAAATATATTTACCCCCTATGGTTAGTATATATTTTCCATTTGCACATCTGTTTTTTATTCCTTGTTCCTCCTTTTTTTGTCTACTTTTGAGTGTATGAGGTTTTATTTAATTATTTCATTAATCTTAAAAATACAACCGTCAGTTATTTTACCAGAAAAAAAAATACATATATTATGGGAATAGCAAAGAATTGCAAGCTGGGATGAGTAGGCTACAGCAAAACTATAGGCAAGTTGTGAGAACAGAAGGGAGGAGCACTTTCATAGAGGAAAGGGGGAGAATTGGGAGGACTGTTATAAATAAAAAGTCCATTGGAGGAAACTGGGAGTTCAGACTATGTGGCTTTTCATTGGCTGAGTTGTTATTGTCGTTCATTGGCTGGATTATGGTAGGGAGAAGAGAAGAAATCTTTCCCTACTGCTGGTGTGGTGCCGTAGTAGCTAACATCTTAGTAAGGACTTGCAAGGTAGATCTTTTCCTGTTGGGTTTGCAATTGATGAATAGCAGTGCAGGAGAGCTCCCTGCTGGCCTCTTGACTGCCTTCTAAAGGTTTTTTTTTTTAATTGTTTTTCACAGTTCCATTTTCTCCTTCTCCATTCAGAGTTTAGCTCTGTTATTTTTCTTACAGTGGTAATTTCTAGAGAATGTACTATGCATTCTTTATGTATTACTGTCTACATTAAATTAGCACATTTGTCACTTCTCAATGCAAGCACTTTCAAACACTTAACTCTGTTTGCCCCACTCCTGCCTTTTGTGCTGTTATTGTCCTAAATTTCACTTCTACATTTGTGATCTGCCTTACAAGATACTATTGTTGTTCACTGGAGTAGTCATTTGCATTTACCTTTTCATTTGCATTCATCTGCATTTACCTTTTCCAGTGTTTGTCTTTATTTCTGACGTCTGTGTTTCCATAGGGTCATATTTATTCAGTATGAGGAACTATCTTATAATATCCTGTAGTGAAGCCTACTGATTGTGCATTTGCTCAGTTTTTATTTATATCACGCATCTTTACTTCACTTTCATTTTTGAAGGATATTTTTGCTAGAGGGAATTCTAGGTGAATTGTCTTTTTCTTTTAGATCACTTTAAAGGTATTCCATTGTCTTCTGCCTTCCATACTAATGATGATCCTTAAGGTGTAAATTTTAGCCTCTTTTTTTGTCTTTCTGGTGCTCCTTTGAAAGCAAAGTGTGATTTTCTTTGGCTGCTCTTAAAATTTTCTTTCTCTTTATTTTTTGGCAACCTAACTAATAACCAACAAGTAACTAAAATATCTAAGTCACCTCTTTATTTCTTATTTCTCTTTGATTCTTGGTGATTTGTTTATTTTCTTTTTGCATGCCTCATATGTTTGGACTGGATCAAAATTGTAGAAATTCAAAATGATGTTATCTTCCTCCAGGTGGGCTAAATTTTCTTTTGGAAAACAGCCAGAGCACTAGTGGACCACCTTGGTCCCATTAAGACTTGGTTTCAGTCTTTGTTAGGGCTATTTTATTTTTGTCTTTAATCCCAAGGCGTAGCCCTTAATAGTAGAGCATAGCCCTTCTAGGGTCTCAGATTTAAGCCTTGGGAATTTACCAAAGCCATCCCACCTTGGCAGTGTTTGAACTCTAGCTATTCTCCCAACACCCTGTGGCTGCTGCAATCTTGGCTTAAGCATTTTAACCTCCCACATTCTGTCTCTACTAAGATTTAAAAAAATTTTTTTGGAGTCTTAATCTCTGAGTGCAGTTTAGAAGTCAGCCCGTGATTTAGGGGAGATTTGTATACTAATTTTTGAACTCTGTCTCTGGGGTTTCCTTTTCCCCTGCTGTTTGTCCTTTAAATGGCAGTCAGCATGGCAGTCCCCAAATCTGCCCTCAGTCTCCTCCGTGCAGCAAGACTTGCATTTCCTGCCTAGTTCTGTTTCCTTGTCTGATATTTGGAAAATGACTTCAGTGAAAAAGGCCAGACGGAATATGAATCTCACATTATACATTCCCTTCTCTCAAGGAGGTTAGGCCTTCAAGCCTTTTCTATATTGATGCCTTCCAAAACCTTCAAATCCATGTTTTATAAAATTTTTCAGCTTTTATAGTTGTTTTTTGCTGGATGATCAGGCCAAAACAAGCCATTCTACTGTGGCTCAAACCAGAAGGTCACATGTGTTTATTTTTATGAATTGTATTTTATTCAGAAAAGGCAATGTAATCCATGACGACAATGAAAAAGAATATGGAAATTTAAAAGATATATGATGAAAAGTATATTTTTGTGACCCCCAGTTTCCCTTTATAAATTCAACTAAGCTTCATATGTATTTACAATCACAGATATGCATGCATTTGAATGTATGTATGAATTTGTGCATATATGCATGTGAACTCTTAACCATTTTGCTACTCTAACTAAGAAACTAACACTTCCTAGGGCTCCTGGGTGGCTCAGTTGGTTGAGTGTCTGAATTTGGCTCAGATCATAATCTCACAGTTCATGAGTTCGAGCCCCATGTCAGGCTCTGCGCTGACAGCTCAGCGCCTGGAGCTGCTGCCCCCCTCTCTCTCTCTGCCCTTCCCTGCTTGTGCTGTGTCTCTCTCTCAAGAATAAATAAACATTAGGAAAAAAAAAAAAGGAAATTAACACTTCCTTAGTATTTTAAGCTGCTTTTGCCAATTTTCTTTACATTTTAAAAACTTTGTATGTTGTTAAATTTATCAAATCTTTTTCTTAATGTTTTCTGAATTTTGTGTTATCTGCTTTAAAAGGGTCATTCTTACTCCAAGCTTATGTTAAAAAAATCTTCATTGTTTTCTCCAAGCACTTTAAGGTTTTCATTTATTATATTTAAATGCTGCATCAATCTCAAATTTATTTTGGTATACGGACTGAGGGAAGGAGAAATCCAACTATATTTTTCCAAATGGCTATCCATTTGTCCTAGCACTGTTTTTTAGGTAATTTATCTTTCCTACATAAATTTGAAAATGTTGCTATATTTGAACCAAATTTCTATAAATATTTGATATAATTATCGGCTTTATCTCCTGATCTATTACTATCTTCTGATTATCAGCCACTGCTAACATGCTTTATTAATTTGCTTTGTAATATGTTTTAATGTTTGGTATGGCTTACTACTCATGTTTTAACATTTTCCCAACTGGTCTCACATCTTTTTCACTCACATTTTCAGTGTAAAAAGTCATTTTTTGTCATTAAATAGTCCAGTTTGAGAAACACAGGTAAAATATTGAACACCCTGTGCTTTTGCTTTTGGTCATAATTGTGGTTCCTGCTATTGTATTCTCTATCCTTTCTTTTATTTATTTATTTATTTTATTTAAATTCAAGTTAGTTAATGTACAGTGCAGTCTTGGCTTCAGGAGTGGAATCCAGTGATTTCTCTCTTACATATGACACCCACTGCTCATTGTAGCTCTAGAGCCGGTGACTTGAGGTCATATGTGATATGCACTCTGTGATGTTCTAACATGTCCCTGTTCCCCCTGTGCACATCCTCAGGCAGAACCTCTTGAGAGTTCCTTGTCTTTTTCTATCTCCTGGTACAAAACTAACTCTAGTCCATCTATATAGGACTTTGATGACATAAATGTTTAAAACATACCACAGGGGCGCCTGGATGACTCAGTTGGTTAAGTGTCGAGTCTTGATTTAGGCTCAGGTCATGATCTCATGGTTGCTGAGTTCGAGCCTCACGTTGGGCTACGCGCTGACAGTGTGGAGCCTGCTTGGGATTCTCTCTCTCTCCTCCCCTCTGCCGCTCAAGCCCTTTCTCCCTCTCTTTCTTAAAATAAATAAATAAACTTAAAAAAAAAGTACTGGATATAAACATGCAACAAGTTGTACTCGGTACCAAAAAGAATAACATAGCAAAATCTGTGTTTCAGCTTTGAACTTTTCATTGAACTCACATAATTCTCACTTACTTCCTATGCTACAAATATTGATTACATTGTTGTGAGTAATAATTCTTCATACAATGCTGAATGTACACAGATTCTAAAATTTTAAATTATGATTTAAAACTTTAAAGTATGATTCCAGTCTATATTTTATGGAAGTAAAATATATTACAAAACTCATTTAATATTAACACAATCTTCTGTTACATCTTTTAATAGATGAAAATTATATTATATTAATTTTTGTTATGCTGATGGAAATGTCACATAATAGTTCCTGATATTCCATTAATGTCTTTCAATTTACAAAATTTTGTCACATATAGTATTTAATTTGAGTTTGACAAAAACTCCTGGAAGTAGATGCTTGTATTCCCATTTTACAGCTGAGTAAAGCAAAATGCAGGAATGGTAAATGATTTCAGACTCAAACTCTTATTCACTGCACTCCAAAAGGAATTGAAAATAAATAAGACACTTTTGTTTTAAATGTGATAGCTATTAATTTTGTGTTAAAAAGCTTATTAAGAACCTGTGGTCGGGGCACCTGGGTGGCTTGGTCGGTTAAGCGTCCGACTTCGGCTCAGGTCATGATCTCACGGTCCGTGAGTTCGAGCCCCGCGTCGGGCTCTGGGCTGATGGCTCAGAGCCTGGAGCCTGTTTCAGATTCTGTGTCTCCCTCTCTCTCTGCCCCTCCCCTGTTCATGCTCTCTCTCTGTCTCAAAAATAAATAAAAGTTAAAAAAAAAAATTAAGAACCTGTGGAGGGGATTCCAAAATTCTTCTTGCATTTATTTAAACACTGAAATCATTGAAATAGTGAAATGATACACGTTTTATTTTACCTGTTATGACTTACACATTTTATTTTACCTATTATTAATATCAGAATATTTTCTTATCACAAGAAGTTCAAATATCACTTTTTTTCTAATAGAAAGCCCATGAAATATTTTACCGCAAAAGAATAAGCCATCAACAATCATAGAGACATAGAAAAGTATTACTATTGTACATTTCAAAGGGGAAAACTAAAATTTTGGGGGAAACTAAATATTTCTGTCATTTACTACTTTATTTGAAATGTCAAACAATTTAATAAGGAGGAATTTTTAACACAATTTAAAAAACTGAAAAATAAAAAATAAACTGAAAAATAAAAAATAATAAACTTTAAAAAACATTGTTTTATTTATGGGATAGTATCGATAAATATTTACACATCTAAGAATTTATGTACAAGAATACACATAGATATAGTATATACATATTAACCATTTAAGTATAAACACAAGACAAATTTACTTATTACATATGGGTTACTTCTTTTTATCTGTAAACACTCTATTGCCTAATAACACCACAGATGATAAAGTGTTGAAATTATAGCATTTGGCATGAAGTACAATAAATATGAGGATTTTACAAACATTGGAAAATGAAAATATGAATAAGAAATCCTTTATGTGCTCTTTACTAATAGGTATTAATATAAACTTCATTGCATATGTTGTATTGTCTTTCCTTCTTTATCTGAGTCATCTTGTTTAAACCATTGAAACAATTTCCTTGTATCAATTGAGGATCTATCATAATCCTGAAAGGAAAAAAAGAATGTTCCTCCGCAGTTAAAAAAAATTATACCAAGCCACAGGTAATTTCTGCTGGTTCCAATGGCTCTTCCCCAGCTCTCTTGGTCAATATGATGTTCTATTTGACAGTAGCTGTTAGTGTAGCACTGCCAGAAAAAGCTAGCCTGTGCATGCACCAGCCAATATTCCTCCACATCCTCACATGTTGAGTAAATCTTTGCTTACTGGCAGCCTTGTCTACTGGTTGGAGCACTTGACTGGAAAGGAGAAACAGATATAGATGTGAAAACTTGGTCTGAAAGAAAGAGGAGACATGGAAAAGTTCGGGGGGAAAAAGGGAGAAAGGATCTGAGAAATCTTTTCCTTAAAAATAAAAAGAATAAAAATTTTAGAATGATGAATCAAAGTAGAAAATATTCATGTATAATTCTTAGCCACCTAACCATTGCTTCCACAGATTTTTAAAACAACACAATACAATGAAAAAAGTGTTTAGATGAAAGTATCAATAGTATTGACTTGTTACAAATTCTTTATACTCTGAAGAAACACAGTTCTTGCAAGAGCAAGATGAACGTTTACTTCAAGGGAAACATGCCACCATAATCGACAAGGAAATGCTGTCATTGTTCTCAATTAAAAAAGCATTTAATGTTTATTTATTTTTGAGACACAGAGACAGAACATGAGTGAGGGAAGGGCAGAGAGAATGGGAAACACAGAATCCAAAGCAGGCTCCAGGCTCTGAGCTGTCAGCACAGAGCCCAATGGGAGGCTTCAACTCACAAACCATGAGATTATGACCTGCGCTTAAGTCAGATGCTTAACTGACTAAGCCACCCGGCCGCCCCTCTTCTCAATTTTTCTGAACCCATATTTAGCCAATATGTTCTCGTCCTTTTGAGTCTTCTTAAAATGTCTACAGATAAATGTATACTAGCTATCATTTCCATTTATCCCTATACAAGAAAGAAGTAAGTTATTTCACTTTGATAGAAAGTGTCAGATTGAAAAGACTTGATAGTTGAACAGATATTGAAAAATATTTCTTTCTATTTCCAAAACCCTAATAGTCACAGAATAAATGAAAGAAAATGTAAGTATATGTTCTGATTGAAAAAAAAATAAAGATTTATGTTTGTTTGCATTAAGAATTTTTAATCATAGGATGATAACCTAAGTAAAGTATAAGTGAATTCCTAAGCATAATATAACCATAACTAACAGCACAAATGTCATAATAAGTAAAACTCGAGTATTTGTTATGTTCTAGGTGTTTATAATTTATTCTATACCTTATATAACAAAATAAAAGCTGAAAGTTGTCATTTTTGGAAAGATGACAAGGAGGATCAAGAATAAATAAGCTCCTGGAATAAAAATATATTTTCATAAACATCATTAAATATAACTACAAACAAAGGTTAAAATGTTTCAAGTTATTAAGGCCATCATGCTTCCTATTCTACAATCATTTTTAAGCACATTCCTTTCATAAACATAATGTGTACAGGTTAACTTGTATGAAGAGAGAACAACAAACTACTTTGTCTTGCATTATCAACAGATGAGTAGTCATCTATGAATGAAGTAGATACAAAAACTTGCCAATATCAAACTTTCAATGAGATTTTTTGGTAAACATATTCAACATATGAGGATAGATATATAAATTTCCATAAGCATCAGTTGTTTAAGGAACAGTTTAGATACCTTGGATAAGCTGGATATGTAATGTAAAAGGTTAAGCAAGATAAGATATTACCAGAACTTAGAATTCAAAGACTAGGCATAAGGTAAAAGAATACCCATGATGTAAGTGTGTTACATTGAAGGCAGGGCAGACATAGAAAGCAAATTAGAATAATAGAACAAGTATCAAAGGGTTAAAGATTTTGGCTGAGATAAGGAAGTTGAGAAATAATGTATCCCTGCATATTCATAATAGAATCGATATAGCTGGAGAATGAATGAGTTGAGAGATTGAATTAGGGAAATCTCCCAGGAAGCAGCAAGATAATATAAAGTTATAGAAAACAAACAAGAAATGCTAAGAGATAGTGAATCCAGAAATAGAAACGTGTAAATCCACACAGAAGCTTCCAGAATAGAGAATGAATGTAGAAAATAGTTGAAGAAACAATTAACCTAACGTTTTCCAGGATTGAAAAAAAAAGGTGAAAAGCCTGAGGTTGCAAGTATTCAGAGTAGAAAAGAGGAGAGAAGAAAATTCACACCTAGTGCAGTGAATTTTAAGAGTATTAAAGTCAAAGGGAAAATTTTAAATATTTTTAGAAGGAAAGAAAAGACCAAAAAGAACAAGCTTCAGGTGAACATCAGGGATTTAAGTAGCACACCAGGTGTAAAATATCAAAAGGGTAGTATTTTTTTTTAAGTTTGGAAAATAAGAACTTAAAATTTTAGACTTTTCTATTCAAGCATATTAAATTCAAAAGTGAAGATACAAGAACCATATTCTCAGGCATGTATAATTTCAGAAGGTTTTACATGAAGATACACATATTAAAATTAAACACTCTTAGATGTAGCAATCAGATAAGAGGAGAAACCATTATAAGAGAATCCTACAAGAAGTCTACCAGAATAGAGTAGCCCATTTCTCCCAGATATTCTCCCTGACAACTAAAAATGCCTACACATAACCCACAACAGGGAAGCGTTGGGTATCTCTCAGAGGCAGAAAGAAGACAGGTTGCTTAGGAAACTCAGACTTGAAGAACTAATTGTTGGTGAGTTCCTTGGGTTTCTTATTGCTCCTGGACAGTCTGGATGTACTGATGTATAAACCTCCAGTCTGGAGAGTACTGATTAAAAAAAAAAAGTGGGGGGTAACCTGATAATAGAGCATGTTTTTGGCAATATCTCCCTTACTGCAGTCAAACACCAACAGAACATCCACTCCTATACCTGTGGTTTCAGAGAAACGGAGGGTGAAGTTGATCTTCCACACTATGCCTGCCTCACAGAATCCAGTGATTCTGACGGCCCCATTGGCTGTTGGTGGGCCCAAGCAGGCAGCTGACCTTCCATTCTCAAACAGCTTAATTAGGAGATGCTTTAGTTCCCTAGGTAGGGTAGTGGCAGTGGGGCTAAATGGGAAACTGGCGTCCGTTCCCCACCCAACAGAAGTGGGCAGTGCTCCTTTTACCCCCACCCAGGTAATTTCAGTGTAGTCCTGTGATTGGTGAGCCCCCACGTTACCTGGCATCAAGGAGACAGAACAAGGTGGTGCAAAGCACGCTACTCACCCCTCTACGGCCTCCCACCCCACTACTCACTCCTCTGCCACCTCCCGCCCCAGCATCAGCAGGGTTCAGTGAAATAGTAAGAGATAGGACTAGTTTGTATTCTGCTTTTCCCTCTCTCTTCCACTAGTAGCATAGGGCCCAGAAAGGGCTTGCTCTTATACTTCTACTTGGAAGAAATTGTGCTGCACTAGTGGGTACCCCACTTGTGTGGGGTGGTGTAGTTGGACCAAGCAAGAGCTAATCTTAAATACCTGCTTGGCCTTCGTGCTACACCTCAACAGGGGAAAACCTTTTATAAATAAATATATTATAATTTATATAAATACATAATATATATATAGAATTCCTGGACATAACACAAATTATATTTATATGTATGTATTTCATTTTATTATATTACAAAATCAAAAAAGTCTAGGATGCAATTAAAAAATCCTATCAGGAACCAGGAAAATACCACCATGTGAATGAGAAAAGACAGTAGCAACAAAGACAAATCAAATGTTGGAATTATCTGATGAAGATTTTAAAGTAGCCATCATGAAAGCACTTAAGCAATTTAAAATTCTCTTGAAACAAATGAAAAAAATAAAGCCCCACATCTCAGTTAAAAAATAGAATACCAAAGGAGAACCAAGTGGAAATTACTGAACTGGAAAATACAGTAGCGGAACACATAACTCTCTAGATGGGTTCAGTACTTAAGTGGAGATGTCAGAGGATAAAATAAATTAACTTTGACATATCAAAAGGGTTTACCTGGTCTAAATAACAGAAAATGGAATGAAAATAAAGTACTGCCTATATAAAGAAACAAGAAAGATCCCAAGAAAACAACCTAACTGTATGCCTTAAGGAACCAGAAGAAGAAGAAAGAAGAAAGCAGCAGAAGAAATGAGCCCAAAGTTAGCAGAAGAAAGGAAATAATAGAGATTAGAGCAGAAATAAATGAAGTAGGGGACTGAAAAATTATGGAAAAGATTATCCAAACTAAGAGTTGTTTCTCTGAAAAGATAAAACCAAAGCCAAAAATCCTTAGCTAAACTAACCAAAGAGAACCCATATTAACAAAATTATAAAAAAGGAGACATTACAGCTGATACCACATGAATTCAAAGGATCATCAGAGACTACCGTGGACAACCTAGAAGAAATGGAAAAAATTCGTAGATACATACAATTTACCAAGACCAAATTAGGAAGAAATAGAAAATCTGAATAGACCAATTACTAGTAAGGAGATTTCTTCAGTGACACCAAACCTTCCAACCAATAAAGGTCAGGACTAGATGGTCTTATTGGTGAGTTCTACCAAACAAACCTTTAAAAAATTAACACCAGTCCTTCTCAAACTCTTCCATAAAACTGGAGAAGTTCAGGCTCCCAAACTCATTTTCCAAGGCTGGTAGTATCTTGATACCAAAACCAGAAGAGGATATTACCAGAAAAGAGAACTATAGGCCAATATTCAATGAATGCAGATGCAGAACTTCTCAATAAAATATCACCACACCAAATTCAGCAGTACATTCAAAGGATCATTCACCATGATCAAGTGGGATTTATCCCTGGGATGCAAGAATGGTTCAGTGAACAAATCAGTAACTTTGATAAACCACATTAACATAATGAGATATAAAACTTACATGATCACTTCAATAGATGTAGAAAAAGCATTTGACAAAATTCAACAACTATTCATGATAAAAACTCCTTAACAAATTAAGAACATATCTCAACATACTAAATAATGACAAGCCACAGCTAACATCATACTTAACAGTGAGAGGTTGAAAGCTTTTTCTCTAAGATCAGGAATAAGACAAAAGTGCCCAATCTCATAGTCCTGTTCAACGTAGTACTAAAGTCCTGGCTAGATCAATAAGACAAGAAACTGAAATAAAAGGTATTAGAATTGGGAAGGAGGAAATAAAAAAGTTTCTGTTTAAAGGTGACATGATCTTATGTATAGAATACCCTAAATACTTGATAGTAATAATAAAAAAAAAACAACTTTGAGAACTAATAAATGAACTCAGTAAAGTTGCAAGGTCCAAGATCAACATAGAAAAATCACTCACATTTCTATACACTAACAATGAACTATTTGAAAAATAAATTAAGAACACAATCCCATTTTAATAGTATTTAAAAAATTAAATACTTAGGAATAAGATTTAACTGTGGAGGTGAAGAAACAAACCAAAAAAAAAAAAAAAGTAAATATTTTATGTGTCCATGGATTGGAAGAATTAATTTTCTCATAGTTTCTCAAATACTCTGACAGACAAATAGAAAGTAAATAGCATTTGAACAGATATGCCTTCTTTTTGATACTCTTTAACCATTGGGCATTTCTTCTTTTTGTTTGTGTTATCTCTTAAAACATGAAAAAAAAACTATTTTGTGTAGGAAATTTAAGAAATTAATCATGGGTGATTCTGTGTTCAATTTTATTCACAATATTCTTATATATTCATGATTGTTTTTCCAGTTTAACATATTTTAAAGATCCTCCTTTCTATCTTTCAAATACATTGAACTGCATTTTAAAAAAAAAATATTAATCTTCTGGCTTTCTCAATTGTCAGCCTGTAGCATACATTTTTTACAAGGGAAACTTACTTTCCATACAGAATTTATAAAACTGAAATAATGATTCAAATACTGAGTTTATAAAGTATGAGGTGCCCAAAGGCTCTCTTTTAAAATGTAGGGGAGAAGAAAACTTTGGCAGGAAAGTCCTATGTAAAGCAATTCTTTCTTCCTGGAAAACTGTGGGTATTAGCAATTTTTGATGTTTTCATTAGTTAAAAGAAAATACCAAAGTCATCCTCCTGTGGTTTTGTCTTTTTAAACTTGAATCTGAGTTTCCATTTTTTTAGGCAGCATATTCCTGCTGCTCAGTACTTTATACTGGCAAGGATGCTAGACCTCTGAAGAAAATTTTGAATGAAACTGCTCAGGTATTAGATAACAGGACAGTTGCTAATTCTGTTGCTAAACTGATTCATGAGTAGTCTTTTTCACTATATACCTATCCTTATATCCTTATAGACATGTTATTCGCAATGCCAAATATTTTTACTAAGTCATAAATCGGGTGTATCATTTCTCTGCTTATAAGGCTCTCTTTTGCCTATGGGATATTCCAAGCTCCTTCTTGATCCTTATAAAGCTTTCCATTACTATGAAATGGGTGATTTTATAATCAGCCTCATTACTTGCTTCTCTGGCCCCAGAATTTATGGTCCCACTATACCAAGGTATCTGTAGATCTCCACAATCTAAATGCATAATACTCTTTACTTCTCTACTTCTGCTTGTTGGTTTTAGAAGTCTTTTCCATTGGAATAAAACAGCATGTTGCAATGTTGGGGGGGAAAAAAAACGTTACTTGAAGGCATCTATTTAAATCTGCATGATATTTGTATAAACTTGGCTCAGACCCACAGATTTGTATTCAGTTTCCATATGTGTAAGATGGTAGGCAGCATCTCATGTTTTCACTTAGATTGCTGTGCACTCCTAGGATCTTACTTTTTATGGTGACTGTGGGATCCTAGTTCTTGGTCCTATTGAATGTTCAGTTTCATGTCTCACTTCCTGAGACTCTTCTCTTCTCTTTGCTCCATACCAATACATGTGTAGAAAAAAAATTGCTTTTCCTTGAGTTTCTTAAAACCCAAGTATCTGTGTGTATAGTGGACCTTATCTTAGTCTAGGGTAATGGAAAACATTCATATTGAAACAAAAATGATTCAAAACTGATTATAAGTTCCTGTTATTTAATAATCCTTTAGGCATCCCAGTGTTTGAATTCCATACACATTTTGTCCCAGTGGACTTCCATACCAACCAGATCGTTTTATAAGTTTTACACCTTGTTATCTTTTTAGTCTCTTTTCTAGGCCCTCTTTTTTACCAGTACACCAAGATCCTCTCACCTTGTAATGTTAAGCAATTCCACATAATTCTGGACTCATCACGGCTTCATATGAGTTAATTTAGTTAACCAAAAGGGACTTAGTGGCATTAAAGTTTAGACTCATTTTTACCCCTTCCTTCAGTACATCTCTGTATAAAGAAATATAGACTTATATACTCCTTTGCTATGAATTAGGTTAGCTTTCATAGAAGCCAGAAGAAGAAACAGTACATCTAGTATTTAAAATAATTCTCTTTCCTCTCTGCCCACCCTTAAACATGTGTCCTCACTTTATAAACACACACCCTCTAACACATCTGTCAGCAAGATGATAAGCTCCCTGAAGGCAGGGTGTTCTGTTTGTCTTATCCACCACATTTCAAATGTTTGAATATTGTCTGATATATAATGGTACTTGATAAATAAATATTTTTAATTAAATTAAATTTTGGCTAGTTGCTGCATATTTCTGAATATTATCTTTTTAAGGTTATCTGGAAGTTTTAGTTTGTGTTATTGAATACAATAATATCTTTTATTTATATAATACTTACGAATTCTAAAAGCACTGTCATGCAAACAGAAGGACTTTGTGAGGGTAGATAGAATAAGTAATATTATTTCTGTTTTGGGGGTAAGAACACTGAGATACAAAGATAGTATTATTTTTATTAACTAGTAAATTTGAACTCCGAATTCAAAATTCGTGTCTTTGTATGATGATTTTGACTGCTAATAAAGGGCATATGCAAATTCATACATGGTACATGAAGTATTCTTTGTTTGTGAAATTCAGAACTGAGTGTTGGAAGAAGTTTTTTTTTTCCTTTTTTTTAATATGAGAGAGAGAGAGAGAGAGACAGACAGAGAGACAGAGAGACAGAGAGAAACAGACAGCTGGGGAGAGGTGCAGAAGAGGAGAGAGAGATCTTAAGCAGGCTCCATGCTCAGCACAGAGCCTGACGTGGGGCTTGATCCCACAACCCTGGGATCGTGACCTGAGCTGAAATCAAGAGTCGGACGTTCAACCAACTGAGCCAACCAGATGTCCATATAAGTTATTTGATTTAAATAAATAGCTGCCCCCACAACATAAAAGCATACTAAAAGCATACTTATGCTAAACTACTGGAAGCATAATTTCTTTACAATACCTCCATGAAATCTTATACACATTAGCTGCTTTGAGAAGAAAAAAAAATTATACTTCATTACCTGTAGCTGCTTTACAGATATAAGGTTATATCTTTGTATTAATAATTCATTAATTTCATGGAAGGCATAAGACCATACAGAGCAAAACTGTTGATAAAAATGCATCATTCTAAAGTCAAGCACACTACCTTTCACAGGGGTGTGTGTGTGTGTGTGTGTGTGTGTGTGTGTGTGTTGTTTTCTGTTTTATGACAGAGTTTATTGTGTAGTTACTATGTGACAGGCACTATCCTGAATCCTACAAATACAGGAAACTTCCTTACTCTCTTTGAGCTCTCATTCTCAATATATTCACAATCTATTTATATATTTACAAAAATATATAAATTAGATAAGAAGAAAATAATATATATGTAAAATGTTTGATAAGTGTTTACAAAACAAGTTCAAAGTGAAATTTAGTTGGGAATTTTGAGGGGGGAAGCTGTAAGTCCCCCCAATTCAAGCCATAGGTTAGCACACTTGATGGTTTATGACTTTTAGTGCATAGCTTGTTTTTTGAATAAAGTTCTTAAAACTGAATTGAAACTACATAACTGGCAGAGCTAAAGTGTAACATTATCACAAACACAATGGCAACAGCATTATTTTGTGTTTCATTCCAGTGACTGGTACTTCTGGCCAATGGAGTGATATGCGCCTACTTAGAACTGAATCATCTTTTGTCAAGCTAGGAAAGAAAGCACTCGTGCAGCCAGGAGTTCCTCCGGGCAGACGTCATTTGGGTTCTCTAATTTAGTAGGGTGCAAATAGATCCTAAAATTAAAAACCCAGTCCTCTGTTTATTTCTTCTGTTTGGGAAGCAGTCAATAAACTCCACAAAACATGAGCTCTGTGCTGTGTTTCCAATGTCAGCTGCCCCTGTAGCCAATTTTGCTTGCTATGAAAGGATTCCATTGACTTTCACCAACCAAAAACACAGGAGACTGACTATCCAGGAACCCCACTTTATTTTCAGTTATGGCTTCTTCTGTTTCCATATTTAAAAACAAAAAGTCTTTCTTACCTCTGGTTTTCCAGTTTAACCAGGTCTTCAATTTTACTAACAATATTATGTTTATATGGTGTTTCAACCCAGTGGAAGCCCCAGTTCCTTATATGAATATATACATAGTCTGTCTTTCTTCTCCTTACCTTCCCATCCTCCACCCCATACACACAAATCACGTCATTCCTGAAATACGACCTCTCAAGGGTGGAGTATACTTCATGCTGAAACAGCATATAGCACTGAGTATGACTGACTTCATATGGGGCTTGCTGAAAGACTAGAGGGGGAAAAAAAGAAAAAAAATTGCACTTCTCTGAGCAAAAGCCATCCGGTACTCTGCACAGAAATGAGGACAGTTATTGTTCTCCAGTTCTCCTTCTCAGAGGGATAGGTTCCAACCCAGGTCACCCTGCTGTACATTTGTGTAATAGCATGTTTTGTGCTTTTCTAAATTTGAGCTGAAGTCTTAACTCCACCCTAAAGCAGCAATGTATAATGAAAAGAGCATCACGTTTGAAATCAGAATATCTAGGTAAATTTGACACATTTCCTGTGAGATTATAAGGAAGATATTTTAACTCTTTTGAGCCTCGACTTACTGATTTTTAACATTTGAGTAATAATAATGTTAATCATAGGAGATAATTTGGAATTTAAAACAAATATGGCAGAATTTGGTTTACTATACATTTTAGTGTAAATTTATTACATTAGGCTGGGATCTTTTGGGTTCTAAGTGACTGTTATCTTTTACTCCAGCTGAAAAAAAAACAAAAACAAAAAACCCCAAAAACATAATATGGATTGTAGGCCCAAATCTGGATCTGATGCTTGTCTTGATTCTTTTTCTTTGTACATCTTGCCTCTTTTCTTGGCCATCTTCTGCTGATTCACATGTGCTCTCCCCATGTGGATGACAAGGTAGTAGATGACAGGCTTCTTGGTTGATATACAAAAGGAGAAAGACCCTCTTTCACACTGTGGTTAGGTGGTAAATTTCAAGAAAAGGTTCTAATCAACTATAATTGAGTTATATGTCCAATTCTTTGCTGTAAATAGTTTGGGTCACATGGCTATGGTTAAGGGAAGGCATCCTAGAATAACATGGAATGAGAAAAGAGTAGTTGTTTTTGTTTTTGTTTGTTTTTTTTTCTGAAAAGAGGCGTGCTGTGCAGAGAAAAGAGAGTTGCCCACTCTAACTCTGGAACTGGTGAATATTAAAATCCATTTTCACTACATACCTTACTTCTTTAGCTCTCCTTATTCTCTGACCCCACTTGATAGTTTAAGACTAATATACCAAACACTTACTGAGCTCCTACTCACTGCCAGTCATGCCAAGTACTGGAAAACAAAAATGAAAAGACGTGGTTCTCAAGAACTCATTGCCCAGTTGGGGAGATTGTAATGACATAATGTGGCCTTCACTACACTGTAGAGATAGACATAGAGTGCAGTGAAATACCACCCAGTGTGATGTGGGGCCAGGACAAGGGAAGTGTGGCATATTGGGGCGTGCCTCCTAAAGGACCTGTATGTAAAATGAATCTTGAAAGATGAATAGGAATTAGCCAGGAAAGATGGCGGGAAAGAATATTGTATGTTTAAAATTACACACCACCTGGTGTTCTTTGCTCTGTGTTTTAGCATTCTCCTATTTTAATGTGTCTTGATAGTGATCGTGCCTTCTAATTCTTCTGTACTGTTGACAGTGCTTGCACAATGCTAACCACCTTATTGACTTTTACCATTGAATCTGTTTACTGTTGGCTATTGTTTCTTTTCCTCACTGGCCATCTGGAACATTTTTTTTCTCCTTAGGAAAATGAGCTAATTATTAATAATGGAATGGTGTGTGAAACTGAGTGTCAGTTTTCCCAGAGAGCTTTTCAGATTTCACTAGGTTTTAATTTTTACCCCCTAAGAATTCTTAATCCTACTCCAGTAGTGCCATTTTAGCCAGTTTTAGACCCTACAGCCATTCTTACGACAATGCCAAAATGATGCCTCCTCTGAACCACCCCTTCAAATGAAAAAATAAAAATCTGACTTTTGCTAACTGCTCTGGTCGAACTTTTGTTCAAAAAATAAATTAACTGAGGAAAATAGCATCATGTAACTATGTCATGCCAGTAAAAATACCACCATGTCCAGAAAATACGCTCGTGGGTGGCTTGATTTGCCTAGAACACCTAATTAAATTTTCTTCCCTTTCCTCAATGACAGATACACATTCACTGATTGGTTGCTGATACTATATGTATCCCCAAAACCACCAATCTCTGATTTAACTCATGTGCAAGACTTAGATGCAAGAAAAGTAATACTGACTTTGAGTAAACCCATAGGCAACTCTTTTTCTCTGTCATGTTTATCTATCTACATATGGTGTAAGTGGGTTTAGCTATGTGCATACATAGGCTGACCAGAATATTTTTTCTTAATACAGTGTATATTAGGAGTATTATTGTATTTAAGTGTATCAGTCAACACAATCCCCACATGTGGTTGGGGCGATATAGATATTTTCTCTGTGACTATGAGGTAATTCTCACTTTTTTGGATTTTGGATATGAGAAGAGAACGAGCAATAGTGACATGCCATCTCTGGAAACTGTCTGGCAGCATTTGCACTTTCCAGGCCTGCTTTACCAATCCCACCTCTAATTCTGTTGAATTTGTTTTATGCACTTATTTTTCACACAAAGAAATATGGGCACAATCATACTCATTGGCTCCAAGAAGTCATTGGTAGAAAAGTTTTCTTTGAAATACTCGTTTGGTTCGATTATATTCCAGATATTTTTGGATAAAGGGGATATTTAACACATATATATTTCTTATCTTGGGCAAATAGATGGCCTAATGGTCTTTCTTTGGCTGGAGTATGGAAATTGAGTGACGTTGACCTGTGTGGTATGAGTTCAAGGGAACCCACAAAAACGAAAGGCAGTGTCCTTGATAAGAAAAGGCACAGTGTACGTGACCCTGGGGTCCAAAATAGAACACATAAAAGGACAAGTTCTGAGGCAAGGGGAGGGCCTCAGGTTCAGGTTCTTTGGTTGCCTGGGGCGTGTCCCTGAATCAAGGGAAGGTGTTAAGAGCACTGTTCACATAAATGAATGCTTTTTAATATGCTTGGCATCATTCTCAAGATAGGAGGCCTGTTCCCACAATTGGCTTCTCTGAGCCAGGCCTTTACCAGTAGGATAGGCATAGGCCAGCCATAGAATCATAGGAAGGGCTACTGACTTTCAGAGTGAAGAGTAGGGTCTCTGTGGACTAAGAGCAAAAGGCAGACTTGAAATATCTGGTGGACCCCCTGGGATGGAAGCTGAGGAAGTTAGGAAACTATGGTAAGATTACCTCTATCTCAATGAAAAAGCCCTGGGAGCCATTTTCTTGCTTCTCACTGGTCAGATAGCATTTACATGTAATATATAAAGGGTCAGATAGTATTTTCCACCTAAATATCTTCTTTTTTTGCCAGTCTGTGCTTACTATCTGTGGTGTTTTCCCCCACTCCTATCAATTTTCCAAAATTTATCTGAGTAACCTATATTCGGTTTAGGTTTTGATTAGCTGTCAATATTTTATGGCTGGTGGGGAAGTTGCATGGGTTGGAAACATAGAGTGCAGTGAAATGGGGGTATTTTTGATGGAGCAGGGCAATAAGACAAGACTAGAAAGGTGAAACAGCCATGCTGTGGACAGGAAAGATGCTACACAGTGATGGAGTTCTCCATTTAGGCCTCTGTCTGTGGATTGTGGGCAGTGGAATGTGGGCATGTACTGGGGAATATGAACTTCTAAATCCAGGAGCTGTTGAGACCCATCATTGGGGAACTGATAATTGGAAGAATGGTTAGTGTCCTAGATAGGGACTGTGTGAGTTTAGAGTAGACTTCTCAGAAAGAGTGGCTCATGAACCTATACTTAAGTTTGTGCTTGGCTAGAAGCTTGGAAAAGAAGTGTGCCTGCTTTGGGAGCATACAGGCACCAGGCTTTTGGAACCAATTTAATTTCAGTCTTCCTCACACAAAATACTACATTTCTTGTCATGTAAATATTTTGATGAATTCTATTTAAATTTAAACCTAGACATTTTACTCTTCATATTATTTATTCCAGAGCTCATTTTGGAGGCACAAATGATGCTTTAATCGCTCTTTCCATTAACATTTCATATTTATTTCTCTGTGAAAGTCTTTGTACACTGACCTAATTCCCTCTTATTATCTTAAAGATGAATGAGATGTCATCAAACATATCCAGACTTATTCCTTTCAACATACTGGCTCCATGGGAAAGAGAGCCTTCTCTGCTATCTCTAACAGAAATTTTCTGAGCGGATCAGTGTTGGGTCAATGGTTATTGGATAGAGATGGGTCAGTTGTCATTTCTGAACTGGGAGTAGCCTGATTGGCCAAACTTAGGTGTCCTGCCTGTTGCCATAGATGCTGGGGAATGGAGGCTATGCTGACAGTTCTACTTAAACCTCATGGAAATGGGGAGGAGTTATCCAAAAAAAGAGGCTGTTGTCTTTAGAAGAAGGATAGGGCATCCTGGGTAGATAAAAGCTTCCATAGTCTGCTACTACTTATGTGTTATCTCTTAAAGTTGGAAAATTTATATTTGGAATAAATGAAAGAAGTTCAGAAGTTCTCTTTATATGCAATTCTGGTATAAATATGCAAATATACTTACTAATTTCATCGCAGCCATTATAGGCAGTTGGCAATCAATACTTTTCAAGACAATTTAAATTAGACTAGAAAAAAAAGATAAAAATGAAGATATGGGGATATGGAAAAGGTTAATAAAATGATAGAAAGTAAACCCAGGCTTTGCAAATGTACCATATTAAGATCATCTGTTAACTTAAAAGGTACAACAAAAGAAGTGGAAATAGGAAGATGAAGCTTATGGGCACCAGGATTATGATGGTAGAAGAGCCAGCACTTGAGTCCAGATTGCTTTAGTTCAAGCCCTATTACCTTTCCACTTGATAATGGAAGTAGAGTTATGAATAGACTTCTTGGCTCTAGTTTGTCCCCCATCCAATCAATCTGTTATTATTTTTAATACTATCAATCAGATATAAATTTGTGGTTGTTATAATGTCTTGAAAGGCTACGAGAATGGAAACATTAACCACAGTGAGAAATTTCAAACTGGCTTGTCCTAGAAATGGACTTTGAAGGGCAGAAGAGTGATGTAAGGGAGATCTCAAGTAAGGTAGAACTTGATATATATTGAGATAGCTGGAGAGAGGCAAGTCTTTTTAAGGCAAGGAAGTGACATTAGGCAGGACCACAAGAGACAACACAATGCCCCTATATTGAAATAGGTAAAGATGTCAACATTCAAATGAGAATATTGAAAAAGTGTGCTAGCAGGTACCATACTCTTATGGCAAGAAGAACGTTAATCGTTAATGCCTGAAGCAGGCTTCATAATCCATAGGGGTTTATGGAGAGTTGTAAGAGGGCACAGGAAAAAATGGTATGCAGAATTTAATGCATATGTGGACCTAACTGTTACCATTTTTCTGATGCTTCATATAAATCCCCAAATGTTCACACTGAAAATAAATTTCTTTCATATTTGCTTTCTAATGTATAGAACTTATATGATTTATTTAAAGAAGAGTTGGAAAAAGTGCCATTCAAATTATAATCATAATATTCTATTTTTTATGTGATTTTTAACCTAGATTAAATTTTTGAAACTTTATGTTCCAGTTTGAATGATAATAATAAGTTAACATGATGCATGTTTTTCCCCCTCTGTATTTTATTTTTATTCTCTAATTTTGATTTATTGGGAAAAGTAGAAATTTTTATAAAATGTATGCTTAAACATTCCATTTGGAAATTTTATTTTTATATTTTTTCTCTCATCTTTAAAAAATTCTGAAAAACATAGCTTTTCTTATGATAATAAGATATCATGGAAAAATCTGAAGCTGTTTTTAATCTTAAATTTGTTCCAACAGCTAGTTATTTTTTAATGGTTGGGTAATGGATTCCTCTTTGTGCTTTCACACTCCAGTAGCTAGCACAATGGTTGGCATGTAGTGGCTGTTCAATAAATATTTATTGAACTGAATTGAAGTGAATCAAGTTGTACATATTTTCTGGTCACATGAGTGAAATAAAGAAATATACAGCTTTTCGGGGCACCTGGGTGGCTTATTCGACTGAGCATCTGGCTTCTGCTCAGGTCATGATCTCACGGTTTGTGAGTTCGAGCCCTGCTCTGGGCTCTGTGCTGACAGCTCAGAGCCTGGAGCCTGTTTCATATTCTGTGTCTCCCTCTCTCTCTGCTCTTCCCCCGCTTGTGCTCTGTCTCTCTCTCTCTCAAAAATAAATAAACATTAAAAAAAAATTTAAGAAAAAAGAAATATACAGCTTTTCTTGGTTGAGCTTAAGAGCTTTTCTCATGCTAATAATTAAACATTTGCCTTTGGACCAAATTTTGAAATTTGAGTTGAGATCACTAACTACGTATATAACCTGTTTCTTTCTGGAATTGCTGATGAAAAAATTTCAAAGCCTTGCCAATTTATTTTTGGAAAGGAAATATGTGGAGAGAGGAAGAATGGGGGAGGGGCAGAGAGAGAAGGAGATACAGAATCCGAAGCAGGCTCCAGGCTTTGAGCTATCAGCACAGAGCCTGACATGGGGCTTGAACTCGCAAACCACCGGATCATGACCTGAGCCAAAGTCAGACGCTTAACCGACTGAGCCACCCAGGCACCCCTGTTTCGCTAAGGACTATCTTTCAATGTGGAAATACATATCCTGATCATTGGTATGACATTATAAATGAGGAAATTAAAATTCTGTCATTTCATCAGTTTACTGTTAAAGTGGTGTATAATATATAAGTCTGATCACCTGAACTATGCTGATTTCCATATGATGAGATGAAACCTATAAGGCTGGGGATCAGATCCTAGAGTGATAAGCCTCCTGAGACAAAATTACCAGGAGAAACATAATTTAAAGAAGATAATATTCTCTTTTGATACTTCTGGTTTACAATGTTTTCATTATAGAATGATTTGCTATCAAAATTTGAAAGTTAAGAAAGGCCAGTTATTAGTGATGAATTCTTCATCTTTACATGGGTCTGTACTTAGGCTGGTGAATTTGGAATCAGGCTTTCTCTTGTGAACTTTTGAAAAAGTAATGCCAAAATCTTAGATTATATTGTTGTCAATGAAACCTTTTTGATGAAAAAAATTAGTCACAACCTTTCAAAAGAGCACTCAGTACTTTAACTTATCTATACTCAGAACATAAACAGTTGTATAATTTAAGCCAAGTGATTATCCAGTTCAATCTGTGAACTTAATGTACCTCATATGTGAAAAAATTCACTTGTTTACATGGGGAAAAGAGTAGAGCAACTTAATACGAAATTATAGAATGGAAACCTTGTAATAGCTTCAGCTTTATACTCCAACATCTTGGCATGAGGTCAGCATTGCTTATTATGGTTGGCACAAGCTGTAGACTGGCAAGTTAGCCTAGTGAAGCTAGAGTAAGTCTAGCTGTTTACATCATTAAATTTTGAATGATGGCATATTTTTACTTTTTTCTGCCAACTCTACCTTTGATAAATAATTCTTAGGATCAATAATTTGTTAGCTGTGACAATCGGGAATGAATCCAGAGAAACTAATTCCATATTATTTATTTTACACCAAATTCTCAAGCTCTCCTAGGGGGACTCTGAGTTATTAGTGTGTATTAAAAGCAGAAACTGAATACAGTAGATTTCCAGTGAGCACTGAGTTTACTCCAAAAGCTTATATAAATGTTCTCATTAAGTTGCAGCTCTACAGCTCTATTAGAGAACTGTTTTATTTAATTCCAAGGCAACCTTTCCAGTGCTTGGCATATCTGTCTCCAGGCTAGGGCCTTAAGGTCAGTTTTTCACCTTTAAAAATATAATTAGAAAGATAAAATGAACACCCCCTACCATCTTTTAAAAGTCATTAATTAAAACAGTCTAATAGTAACCTTGGATTGCATTCATATCCCAAGGGGAGTTTTACAAAAGAGAAAACTAAAAAATGCCCCAAATTTCACAAATCTGACAAGAAAAAAATTGTTGGCTTCAAAATCAGATAAATGGAGGTTTGAATCTTAGCCCTGCTACTACCCCTCGGTGTTGTTCTGAGTATAAGCAAAATAGAGTATGAAATTGTCTAGTAAAGAGCGTGGCATAGTGTGGATATTTTATTTTGTTTTCTTTCAGCCCTTCCCCATGATAATGTGATTTACTTGAGGACAAAAATCTTCATCTTTTGATTAAATGCTGTAACAATGTCACGAATATTCTGCCACATAACAATACTCAGTAGTTGTTGAATAGAATAAATCTCAGTCACTTCATTGCTAAAATGGAAGAAGGAAATAAGTTGCTACTTATATTCCAATTAAAGTTATTTCATAATTATCTTTATCTTAACGTGGACAATTTATTTCTAAGTTTTAGGATGTACATGTGCACGTACATATTTTGTGACATAATCTTTATGAATTATTTTATGTAGAACTATTGCATCAAAATGAATCAATATATTAAGGCTCTTAATACATACACAAAATATATTTCCAAAAGTATTACATCAATTTATGCCCTAAAAATAGTGCATAAGAATATCTGTTTAAACACCTTCTCATCAGAAATGAGTATTCTCATTTTAAAAATTTTGATCATGTTAAAGACAGTTTGACAGTTTCATTGTCTCTTGCTATCTTTGATCATATAAAATAACTGTGCAGTCTGACAAAGAAGTTTGCTGAGCTAAGCCATGAGTTTTTACCACTGGTGATTAAAAAAGTCCTGACTGTCCAATCAGTGCTCAGTTGAGTGAACGATGTCCTATACCCCCAGCATGGAGTCTGATGGCAGCAACTTTAAAATACTTGATTTTTCAAACAATCTTCTCTAAGTAAATAGGGTTGTTGCTTTCTAAGTATTATGAGTATTATGTATTATATTATACTCTTAATATTTTATGAGTATTTCTCATAAAGATGGAGTATGGTAAGTAGTACGATGGTGGGAATTAAACAACATGCTATGGCACAAAGGAAAGGCTAGGAGGGTGGAATTATGGGCTTTGATCTGAATCTTGAAATAAGATCACAGTGGTAAAACTAGTAGAGAAAAGGACTTACTTAAAGATAAAACAGGAATGTCAGATTAGGAGCATTTTATGAAAGACTTAACTATTAGGCTAGAGGTACAGTTTTTTTTTAAATTTTTTAAAATATTTATTTATTGTTGAGAGATAGAGACAGACAGAGCATGAGCAGGGGAGGGGCAGAGAGAGAGGGAGACACAGAATCCAAAGCAGGCTCCAGGCTCTGAGCTGTCAGCACACAGCCCGATGTGGGGCTCGAACCCACAAACCGTGAGATCATGACCTGAGCCGAAGTCGGACGCTCAACCCACTGAGCCACCCAGGTGCCCCAAGGTACAGTTTGTTTTTAAAGCAATGAATAACCATCAAAGTTATTTTCATCACCATGTGGACTTTATAATTTATGGTTTTCCAAAGCTAACTCTGGCAACAGTGTATAGAAAGATGCAGTGCTAATAATTATTGAGAGCACCTGAATGTGCAGATGAACTAGAGGAAATGGGTTTAACCTTCTATGTAAAGTTAAGGAAGTCTTTTCTATCTTGAAACAAAATCGTCCTTTATTCATGTGACAATATTAAAAAGAGGCCACTGGAGATGACTAGCTGCCATTAATCTGGAAGGTTATTTATAAGCAATATGCAAATGTTTAATTCTTACATCACTTTGCTGTAAAGTTAAAGGATATTCTAGATTTGTATCTTCATCAGAATGTAGAAAATGCATTCTTTAGGCTTTCTGTCACAACCTTTATATTTTCTAACAAATTGTAGCTTGTCCTGAGAACTTTCTCCTTGATAACAACAATAAAAAAAGCCTTCAAAACCTTATAAATTCTACTTACATAAGAGATCATGTGGAATACTTTATTAAATTTTACCACTCATGACTTAAAAATGACTTTTAATAAAATACCCTAGATTACCATATTCCAAATCCTTATCACTTTATCCTGCCCTTTATATCTTGTCAAAGTAGATTTTATGTATTCAACTGTCTGTGTAGTTAAAAGTACATAATTAAGAAGGAGTAAATTTCAACAACTTGTCATTTTGGGGGAAAAATAGTTTTTAAGCAAGTGTACTGTACACGACTGTATAAACATAAAAGTAGGATACATGCTGCTGTACAAAAACACATTTTGTTAGCTTGTAAGGTGGCCACACAGGTTGGCTTGCCTTAAATGACTGGAAAATAAAGCCTTCTTGTTTTGAAATGATCTACGCTAGTTTGAGGCAATACACTCATTCGTATTAAAAAACAGAATAGGCTTTGCAATTCATCACCTAACTTGATTTCAGGTCTTCTCTACTTCTTGATTTTAACCTCTTGGGAGGGTCTTTCTTTTTGCTCATATTCAAGTACCTTACTCTCAAAGAGATGTAAATAAAAACATTTCTGTACTGCCTTTCAAATAAGGATTCCCCAGAGTCTCATTGTGAAGCACTCATAGTCATCTTTTATAGTACAGGAAATGCAAGCAAATAGAGGTTAAGGAAATTGCTCAAGGACATTCAGCAAGTTGGAGTCAAAGCCAGAAATAGTAAACAGGCCTTCCCATTCCAAGTTCTTGGCACAACTGCCAGATTTTGGACACTATTTGATGGTGAAAGAATGAGCCATCTTGGCATCATTTATTTCAGTTCGTTTTGGTGCTTAAGAAAGCAAGTGTATCACAACAGGCTTTAAAAGGAAAGTACAGCCCAGAGCAGAAGTTCTTATTAAACTTGACTTTAATTCTTACCCTTCTTTAATCTCTTCTGTTCTCAGTCATCAGTTAGAGGGGCAAGAGGTGAAGAGTTAAATCAAGGATATTTTGGAATGGTACAGGTAGGATGACAGTGGTCGTACTGCATCTGTAGTATTATTATCAGTTCAACACATATTCCTGAAGGATTTAGCCTGTGCCAGGGCTGTATAAATCTGAAGACATGATTTAGACATTGCGCCTATCTTTGAGGAGCTGACAGTCTATCAGGAAAGACAGACATATAAACACACACATAGCAATCAAGTCTGTGAAGTGTGACCATCCGGGAGTATATGGAGCTTTAGAGAAGCTGAGAAAATGGGTGCAGAATTTTAAAATAAGCTCTGGGATCAGGGAATGCTCTCTTATGGAAAGGATACTTGGATTATAGTTTTAGCTAAAGAAAAAGTCAGAAGGGAAAACAAGCAAAAGTAATAATATTCATGAATGTAAATAGATGCGAATTACAAATTTCATGCAAGCAATTATAGTTCAATAATGTGTGACTGTAGAAGAACGTGGTGGAGAGCTGAAACTGGAGAGGTAGGAAGAAAATACAAAAGACTTTGTATGAGACATTAAAGATCATACCAAATCCTTTTAGGAATGGAAGCCAGAGGAGGCTTTCAGCAGTCATAGGGCGTGATTTTCTTGTTAGATACATTATCCTGGGTTAAAGAAGACAAACTTAAGTGGATAATGCAACAGTATAGGAAGGGCTGCTGAGGAAATGACGAGGAAAATAGTCATTGGGACAGTGAGGAGAAGGTAGGTTGAGAAGAGATACAGATGAATCTAGACACAGACCATATGTTCTTCACAAGAGTTAGCTCAAAGTGCATTATAGACTTAAATGTAAAATGAAGAATTAACAAATATCTTAGGTAACATAGGAGAAAATATAGGTGACCTTGTATATGGTGATGATTTTTTAGATACTACACCAAAAATACAACCCATGAGAGAAAGATTTGCTAAGCTGGATTTCATTCAATTAAAAATTGCTCTGTAGAAGACAATGTCAAGAGAATGAGAAGACAAGCCCCAGATTGAGAGAAAAGATTTGCAAAAGATACATCTGATAAAGGACTGTTCTTTAAAATATACAGTGACTCTTAAAATCTAACAATATGTTAACAACAACCTGATATAAAAAAATGCCCCAAAAGCTAAACACCTCTCCAAAGAAGATATACGGATGGAAGTAAGCATATCAAAAGATGGTCAACATCATACGTCATCAAGGAATTGTAAACTAAAACAACAATGAGATACTACTATATACCAAAATCCAGAACACGTACAGCATCAAATACTAGTGAGGATGTGGAACAACAGGAAGTCTTATTCATTGTGGTGGGAATGCAAAATGGTACAGCCACTTTGGAAGACAGTTTGGTAGTTTCTTAAAAACTACCATATTCTTACAGAACAATCTAACAGTTGTGCCTCCTGGGGTTGAGAACTTTTGTACACACAAAAATCTGCACATAGATGTTTATAACACCTTTATTCATGATCGCCAAAACTTGGAAGTGATCAGTGTGTCCTTCAGTAGGTGAATGGGTACATAAACAGTGGTACCTCCAAGCACTGGAATATTATTCAGCTCTAAAAATAAATGAACTATCAGGGCCATGAAAAGACATGAGAACCTTCACTGCATATTACTAAGTGAAAAGGCTATGTACTGTTTGATTTCAACTATATGACATTCTGGAAAAGTCAAAACTATGAAGACAGTAAAAAGATAAGTGATTTCCAATGTTCAGTGAGAGGGAGGTATGAATAGGCATAACTCAGAAGATTTTTCAGGCTGTAAAATTACTGTATGATACTATAATTATGGGTACATACCATAATGTATTTGTCAAAACCCATAGAATTTATAACACCAAAAGTGTACCTTAAAGTAAACTATAGACTGAGTTACAAAGATTTGTCAAGAGAGTTTCATGGATTGTAATAAATGCTCCACTGTGATGGAGGTGTGGATAGCGGGGAAGATTGTGTGTGTGGCAGGGATGAGGTAAAGGGAATTACTTGTACTTCCCACTTAATTTTTCTGTGAACCTAAAACTCTTCTGAAAATAAAGTTTATTAATTAAAAAAAGATATAATCATAAGAATGTAGTGATTGACTATAAGATGTGAGGAAAGGGAGGAGTCTATATTTTCTCAGATTTCTGGCTTGGGTAACTGCATAGACTGTGGTACTCCTAACTTTATCAAGAATATAGAGGGGCGCCTGGGTGGCGCAGTCGGTTAAGCGTCCGACTTCAGCCAGGTCACGATCTCGCGGTCCGTGAGTTCGAGCCCCGCGTCAGGCTCTGGGCTGATGGCTCGGAGCCTGGAGCCTGTTTCCGATTCTGTGTCTCCCTCTCTCTCTGCCCCTCCCCCGTTCATGCTCTGTCTCTCTCTGTCCCAAAAATAAATAAAAAACGTTGAAAAAAAATTAAAAAAAAAAAGAATATAGAAATAAAAGTTGCAGGAAATAAAAGTTGCAGGGAAGATGACAATTTAAATTGGGATTTTAGTGGGCACATCATTGACTGTATGTAATTCTGAGTGAGCCTCAGAAAATATGTCAGATCTGGAAATAGTTCAAACTTCTCAGTGTATATGTGGCACTTACAATCTTGAGAGTAGAAGAAATAAACCAAGAAATGAGACTGAGGAAGAAGAATAGTGAACCAGGAATGAATCTTAAGATAACCCTGAGATTAAGGTCCTGGCAGAAAAAATAAAGAAACAAGAAAGACAAGAGCTGCTGAGATAAGTAGGTATATAAATAGAATAGTCACTTAAATAAAATAATGATGTTTATCTAGTAATTTATTTTATCCAAGGATTTTTCTTATCAGACAATTTACTTGCATCTCAAATTGAACATAGGTGAGGTAAAATGCCAGTTCTTACAGTTTTTACAGGATCAGTTTTAGAAATTAAGGAACTGAACATTCTTTCATAATCTCCTTTACAAATTATTTTTAGTTAGTGCAACCTTAAATAATAGTATCATCTTCATTTTTTTTTGTTTTTTGCAACATTCCTAAATTGTTTGAATCTATTCTACTTGTTTCTATTTTTTCTGTAAATTGTTGACCCAAATTATTCTTCTTAGCACAGAGATTTGCATTTCCAACTGTTTATTGAACATCTTTATCTGGATATTGCATTAACTTTTCCTTTTAGGTTTTCATCCTATCAGTGGCAACATTGTTAATTCAGTCATTAGAATCATAAACTAAGAAATCACATTGGCCTTCTTTCTTCTTCAGTCCCCACATCCAGACAATCACCAAAGCCTATCACTGTTCCTTCCTAACCTTCTAGTCTTTCCACTGTTTCCATTCTATAAGTGCCTCTACGTTAAGACATCATTTTTTTCTTCCATAAACTATTATAACTATTTCATGATTTTGCCTTTATTCTTACCTCTTATTTAATCCCTTGGCAGCGCTGCAGACAGATCAGAGTATGTCATTTACCCCTGCTTAAAACTTCCCATTTTCCCACCTCTGCCTTCAGGACAAATTCTAATGCTCTTTCCATGGCATACATGGCTCCTCAAGGTCTTGTCACTCTTACTCCTAAATTCATAACTTATCTCTTATTATATCCTATGTTCCCACCACACAAGGGGCACTTGCTGAGAATATGTTTATTCTGTCTTTCTCTCTCCTGGCTTCCTGTTCTATTTGCTTGTTATGCTCTTATGTTTTTCTTTTAGGACACACACACACACACACACACACACACACACACACACACACGGAATGAACGGATACATGGTACTCCTTCCAGATTTTCTTTTCGGCAGAACTCACTATTTCATTCTCTTATGCACATGATTCTCCATCTCAAAGTCTGTTTCCAGGCAGCTCAATCTAAGACACACAATTTGTCTTTGCACATCAAGTTAGGAAGCCTCCTATGATTAACCATGCTTTGAGATACTTAGAAAACCTGTAATTAACCTTAGCTAGTATTTACCAACTATAATATAACTGTTTCGCTTACCAGGTAGTAAACAGCTTAAGGAAAGACTTTGTCTTTAATTGTAGTGTTATTAATGGCTAGCACTGAGGCACTCAATGATTTTTTTCTTAATGAATGATTAGTGTGTCCAAGTAAATATTTGGTGACTTAAAGGTGCCTAAAATGTAGGTCTCCTGAGAATAAGTCCCAATGTATTTATGTACAGCAGACCACATAGCACTGATTACTCAGTAATATATGGGAGGAAAAGCTCTGGGAAGTGTTTTGTTTTGTTTTGTTTTTGCTATTTTTCTATACCCTTATCAGATGTGGCTGAACTCTTGGACAGAGATCTAAATTCTTGAAAAGAGAATACAAATATATTTACAAAATTAAACATGGGGAAGATTACACTAGAGATCCTCTCTCAAAAAACTCATAATATTATTATACTAGTTAATTACAGAAGCAAATCATAGGTGGTATGAAAACTATGTGATAATCCCGGAATGTTATAGCTGTAATGCTGTATAAAAAGAAATTGGAATAGATTTACTTTCAAGAAGTAAGTATTTTCAAGCATACAGGTCATTGTTCAAAATTGGAACTAAGCATGAGTTTAGGATTTCCTTTTACTTGATATCTATATATATATTAAACAGATACTTTTATGTAAACAGATACTTTTACAGCAAGTTGTTTATGTAAGATTAAATGAGGGCATTATGTAAGGTTAAATGACAATGAAAAGTTTAAATTCAAAGGCCTAGTCTGTAGACCTCAAAATTATCACTACATATTCAAAAAAAAGCATTAGGTTTGCTGCATGAAAAATTAAAATGATAAGATTAAAGGAAAGTGCATGTCAGAATAAAAATATTGGTGTAGAAATGAAGAATGTTGGAAGGAATGTGCTGAAAATAATGTAGTAATTCAATCCAGGGAAAGGCCAGCTAAAGTGACTGCTGGTAAAAATAGCATCATCATTTTTAGTTATTGTTCTATATAAAATTCTTTCTATTCAAAATTTATGTCTTTGACAATTTCTATACATATGTGATATTACCTCACCATTTCGACCCTGAAATGATTTTTATAATATGTATACATGTACGAAAAATGTTTTCTTTCACTTTTGACTGTAGTTGCTGGTTTTATAGCCAGTCACTATTTATAGTTCTATTTATTTTCACAATCTCTTACTTTAACATGCTGTGTTTCTCAGAATCTGAGACTTATTACCATGGCTCTGTGTCTGAAAAGATACTTTAGTATGAGAATCATATGCATATTCAGCGCCCTGACGTACCAGACTTGCATATACCAATCTCAGTCATTGTTCTTTGCCCCTCAACAAACCCATTTTAAATGATTTTCGGGGCGCCTGGGTGGCGCAGTCGGTTAAGCGTCCGACTTCAGCCAGGTCACGATCTCGCGGTCCGTGAGTTCGAGCCCCGCGTCAGGCTCTGGGCTGATGGCTCGGAGCCTGGAGCCTGTTTCTGATTCTGTGTCTCCCTCTCTCTCTGCCCCTCCCCCATTCATGCTCTGTCTCTCTCTGTCCCAAAAATAAATAAAAAACGTTGAAAAAAAAAATTAAAAAAAAAATGATTTTCAAGGAGTTCCAGAGGTAGACTGAGAAACATATGATGATAAAACCGATTTTTTACTTAATGAGTCATGTAACTAAGCTTTTAATTTTTTTTTTTAACGTTTATTTATTTTTGACACAGAGAGAGACAGAGCATGAACCGGGGAGGGTCAGAGAGAGGGAGACACAGAATTGAAACAGGCTCCAGGCTCTGAGCTGTCAGCACAGAGCCCGACGCGGGGCTCGAACTCACGGACCGCGAGATCATGACCTGAGCCGAAGTCGGCCGCTTAACCGACTGAGCCACCCAGGCGCCCCACTAAGCTTTTAACGAAAAAGCTAGGCATACCATCTTTGCTAGTTCAGTTACAGCCATTTTGGGGAGCAATTACAGAATGATAGAATTGCGTTTAATGTGAAGCTTGATTTTATTTTGGCAACTGTCTTATTGTCCATGAAGGACATGTTGATATTTTCATTTCCACTTTGGACATTATTTTCCAGATTTCCTTTTAACTATCAGTTTTGTTGTAGTATTACTGTTCCAAATATATAGTGCTATACTGTAATAGATTTTTAAAAGAGTGATTCTTTTTGTAGTTGCCTCTTTAGTTTGGCTTCATTTATATGGTACCAATTGCTTAAAATGTAATAATATGTGAAGTAGTTCATTTTAGGCAGCGTCATGTTAAAAAAAATAGTTGACGTAGTTGAGATATAGTAACATTTCCAATGTCTGGTGATGAATTAGAATGAACATTAAACTGTCCTCTGATCTTCTGGTGGTGGCGTGGCAAGGCAGTAATTCTCAAAGTGTAGTTCCCAGACCAACAGCATCAGCATTATTTGGGAAGTTGTTTGAGTTGCAAATTCTCAAGATCCAATACCAACTTACCAAATCAGAAACTATGGGATTTTGACTCAGCTACCTGTGATTTAACAAGACTTTGAGGTGATTCAGAGTCATGCTAAAATTTGAAATCTGCAATCATAAATTACCCATCAGTATAAATCTGTGGAGGCTTTGAAAAATATACATCAGAATGGGAGGTAATTTATTTACACTTACCATAATGTCATATTTTCATGTTCACACTGAAAGTTACTCAAGTATCTTTATGCATTGATATTTTTCACATTTAATTAATAGCTGAGCCATTCTGATGAGTTTTAGCTATTTTTCATGAATACCAGTTTTTTCTTTTCTTGTTTTTTTGTTTGTTTTTTAATGAAAGACTTTTTTTAATGTTTATTTTTGAGAGAGAGAGAGAGAGAGAGAGAGAGAAAGAGCAAGTGAGCACGTGCAAGGGGGGGAGGGGCAGTGAGAGGGGAAAAAAGGATCTAAAAAGGGCTCCATGCAGGCAGCAGTGGACCTGATATGGGGCTAGGACTCAAGAACCTGGAGACCATGACCAGAGTCGGACGCTCAACTGACTGAGCCACTCAGGCGCCCTTTCTTTGTCTTGTTTTAAATTGATCCTTTTTTTCATTATGTAATATACCTCTTTGGCTGTGATAATTTTCTTTGTATTTTATCTGGTATCAAGACAGACAACTCCTCTCTTATCTTCTTTCCCCTTACTTTTCTTTCTTTCTTTCTTTCTTTCTTTCTTTCTTTCTTTCTTCCTTTTTTCTTTCTTTCTTTCTTTCTCCTTCCTTCTTTTCTTCTTTCTTTCCTTTCTTTCAGTAGGCTTCACACCCAGTGTGGGGCCCAACATAGGGCTGGAACTTACGGCCCTGAGATCAAGACCTGAGCTGAGATCTAGAGTCAGATGCTTAATTGACTGAGCCACTCAGATGCTCCATCTCTTACTTTCTTTTTGATTAATGTTTGCTTGGTGCAATTTTTTCCAACCTTTTATTTTCAGTCTACTTATTTCATTGTATGTGAAGTGAGTTTCTTGTAGACAGCATATTCTTGGATTATATTTGTTGTTTTTTAATCCATTCTGCCAATGTCTGTTTTGAAATGGGTATAGACGATTTAGATTTAAGAAAATGTTGATATATAAAGGCTTAAGTTTGCCATTTTGTTTTCTGTTTCCTTTATTATTCCTCTACTTTTTGTTCTCTTTTTTAAAAAATTTTATTATGGATTATTTGAACACTTTTTAGGATCTCATTCAGATTTATTTATATTTTTGTGTATATCTCCATATATAGTTGTCTTGGTGGTCACTCAAAGCATTACAGTAAATAGTCTACTGTTATTGATAGTTTTCCCACTTTAAGTGTAGAAAACTTACTTCCATTAGATCCTTTACCTATCCCATTTTTAAAATATAATTGAGGGGTACCTGGGTGGCTCAGTCGGTTGAGTGTCCAACTTTAGCTCAGATCATGATCTCACAGTTTGTGGGTTTGAGCTCCCTGTCGGGTTCTCTGCTGACACTCGGAACCTGGAGCCTTCTGATTTTGTGTCTCCCTCTCTCTCCAAAAATAAACATTGAAAGAAATTAAAATTTCACTCTTATGTGGATCCTGAGAAACATAACAGAAACCCATGGGGGAGGGGAAGGAAAAAAAAAAAAAAAAGAGGTTAGAGTGGGAGAGAGCCAAAGCATAAGAGACTGTTGAAAACTGAGAACAAATTGAGGGTTGATGGGGGGTGGGAGGGAGGGCAGGGTGGGTGATGGGTATTGAGGAGGGCACCTTTTGGGATGAGCACTGGGTGTTGTATGGAAACCAATTTGACAGTAAATTTCATATATTAAAAAATAAAAAAAAATCATAAAAAAAAATATATATATAATTGAAACATTTCTTCTGCATGCATGGAGTACCACATCACATTTTATTTTAATTTTGCTTCAACAATCAAGTATTATTAGAAACTCATGAGAAACCTATTACATTTAGTGCAGTGTTTAACATTGCTTTCTGAAATTCCAAGCCTTCTGTTACTGTTTCTTTCTGTTCAGAGGATTTCTTTAAAGGCAGGTTTGCTAGCAACAAATTCCTTCAGGTTATTTTGGTTTTATTTTTTGGTGTTTTCTTTTAATAGCTTTTCTTTGGAAATAAATTCATGAGGAAATTAGAGTTATGGCTTAATTTTGATTCAACAGCATTCAAAAATATTGTATTGATCTGAGACAAAGGATTTCAAAACTCGATTTGAAAGACATCTGGAGGCAGATTGCCTGGGTTCTAAATCCTAGACCCACCATTTACTAGCTCTGTGACCATGGGTGAGTGACTTAATCTCTCTGTGTCTCAGTTTCCTATCTTTAAAGGATGCTTATGATACCTGCCTTTACATGAGTTAAGACATATAAATTGCATAGAACAGTGGCTGGTATGTATGAGAAGTAAAAGTCAGCCATTGTTACTAATGATTATGGAACTAGATGCATGCCATCACATCTGAAGTATTCAATTTCCTCTGTTCTGATTATAGGTTGACATATAATTTTGCTTTATATGTAGAACAAGCAGATTATAGATAATGTGTTAATCTGTTAATCATGTGGAAACATATTTCAAGGTAGTACAGTAAGTATTATTGAGAGTTTCCCTCAATTCTTAGTGCATTCCTCAATAGAACTTTGGTAAATTTCTTAACTTTTAAAGCCTAGTCATCTTCATCTGTAAGTAAATGTGATATGTTCATTTCCCCAAGTCGATATGAGGATTAAATTAAATAATGCATATAATCTACTTAGCCCAGAGCCTGATACATGGTGGCCATCCAACAAGTAGGAAGCCTTGCTCCTACTACTATGGCTCAGGTAACAGTTATATTTGACATCTTAGTTTAAGACTCTTAACAGTTCTAAATATTTGAGTTCAACTCCTCAAGTCCAGTGATTTCTGGCAAACCAGAAAGATCAAAGTTATTGATATACAAAATAAACCTGATCACAGACTATGGAAGTTCACTGGCTAGAATGCCACCATGGCAGGTACTGTGTAATTCTAAGTACATCTCCATACTTCCAGACACCAGACATTTCCCTATCCTGTTAAAGATGAAAGATTGGAAGCTAGGCATTTTGCCAGCAGGATCCCTGTTAGATTCCATCAACAGGAGACACTCCTCTGAATTGAGCCATTATTCCCTGGAAACACCTGTAGGCAGGTGGGTCGGAGCTGGCAGACAGCACATTAAGGGTGATTGTGCCAGCAGCTTCCAAGGTCCTCCTGAGAATCAATCACTTTAGTATTACAGCAAGCCACAGTGTCAGATGGTGACTTCTGTGTGATTTCTTCACTTCTGAATTTTCTTAAAAAAAATTTTTAATGTCTATTTATTTTTGAGAGACAGAGACAGAGCATGAGTTGGGGAGGGGCAGAGAGAGAGGGAGACACAGAATCAGAAGCAGGCTCTAGGCTCTGAGCTGTCAGCACAGAGCCCGACGCAGGGCATGAACTCACAAACCGCGAAATCATGACCTCAGCTGAAGTTGGTCCGTCAAACTGACTGAGACACCCAGGCACGTCCTCACTTCCAAATTTTCAAAGAGCAACTTTCCTGATCTTATTTCCCTAAAATCCTACAGATTTTCTGTTTTATTTCACTTCTGAAACATCTAGAGTGGCTTCTGTCTTGACTAAACCTATTTAATACAATGACCCATGAGCCTTCTTGGTAGAGATTCCCATGATTTTCTGATTATACAAGTTTCACTTACTGCTCTTCTTCCTTAGGCCAATACCGCCTTTGCATTTTGTTTCATATCTCATCTTGTATTGTCAATAAACTTTCATTTTTAATTATCCGTTCATGGTCTTGTATGCCTCAAATGTAACTTCTCAATGGAGTCTTCCCACAACCTTTTATAAAAAAGTATAATTTACATGCAATAAAATTTACCCACTTTAAGTCCAATGTGTTTTGACATGGATATAGTCATGGAAACTACTACCACAATCAAGAAGTAGAGTATTTCCACCTCTCAAAGAATTGCCCTGTGTTTCTTTGCAGGTGATTCCCTCCCCCATATCTATTTCCAGAAACCACTGATCTTTATTTCTGTCATTATAGTTTACACTATGTAGCATCTCTTATCATTGGAATCAAAGAGTATGTAAATGTTTATGTCTCACTGCTTTTACTTAGCATAATACTCTCAAGATTATTCATGTTGCTTCATGTATTAATATTTCCTCTCTTTTAATTATTGAGTAGTATTTCATTGTATGAATTTGTTTATCCATTCACTAGTCCATAGGCATTTGGTTGACTTCATGTTTTGAGTATTATGGAAAAAGTTGCTATGAATATTTGCATATATGTCTTTGTGTGAATAAAATTTTTAATATTTCGTGGTTGAAATGAAACAGCCTAAAAATTTAATGGCTGGTTTGCATATTAGGTATATATTTAACATTTAAGAAAATGCCAAAATTGTGATTTTGACAACTATCTACATTTTTCTTTAGGGTGGAAGTGACATTTTCATATGGCTGTTTACATCCTAACTCCCATTTACTTTTAAACAAATGTTTCCTTAAAAAGAAAAGAAAAGAAAAGAAGAAGAAGAAGAAGAAGAAGAAGAAAAAGAAGAAAAAAAGCACTCTTCAAGTCTTGTATCTTCTAGCCAATGGTCTATCTCACCCACACACAGCCATATTTTAAAAAATTATTTTGTAGAGATTAAATGAAAAAAATGTTTGTAAAAAAGCAAACAATTAAGGGTAGCTTTCATAGCAGTGTTAAGTATTGGATTAGGCTTAAATAAACTAGCCTACTTATATAATCCTGCCATTTCAGAACATGGAATCATTCTTGTTACATACAATTTGCTTTACCTCTTGTACGGATCATTAGATTGAAATGTAGGAGTGCAGAAAAATTAAAATCAAACAAAAGTATATGATTACACTTATTTTTACAATAAGGCATCATCAGGTTTTGTTGGGTAAATACTAATATTAAGAAAATACATGTGCTCCAGTATTCACACTGGTGAAAGATTATAGTTTTTAAGAAAAGGATTGTTCATGTATCTTAGGACATAAGGAACATATCTCAGAAGCCGGAAAAGTTTGCACAACTAAATATTTGCCGGAATAAAATGGTTTTTTTGGAATTAAAAGTTAGCCAGATTATTTATCACTAGGAACAATGCTCAGTATGAAATAATGCACATTTCATATCTAAAATCCATTCAGGATTTGGAGGTTGGTTTGGGGCATATTCACATGTTTAATTAGGAAAGGAAGTTTTCAAACATCAGCTTTTTGTTTTTTAATAACCATTTCTATTTCATTTGGCAGCATAGAGCATTTTTTCCTTTTTACCTAGCAGCTAAATCTAGTTTCCAAACTCTATTCCAGAGAATTATTTTCGGCATAAATTCCTGTAACTTTTAAATTTTTTTAATGAAAAAATCCCAATTCAAAATTTTAGAAAGCTAGCAAAAATTTTTATATTTAATTTTTGTGTATAAATCTCATTGGATATCTCTAAGCTCTTAAATTATCAACCAAATCCCATAGCTCTCAGTTAAGAGATGATGGTCTTTATTTATGAAAATGATTATGTCTCTCAAACTTAAAAGAAATTACAGTTTTTTAATTTACTTAAGGATAAAAATGATTCAGTATACATTTTTTATCTGTAGAACGTAAGAAGCAGTTGAGTTCATTACATTTCCATAGTGTCAAATTAAAAGCTATAGTTCAAACTAAATACATTTCTTAAATGAATTTTTTAAAAAGAGGTCTATGTATCACTTTTCATAAACTCTTCTTTCCACTTAGTCATTTTAAATTAGAGGTTAAACGTTATGCCCCAAATAAAGCCTTACGCATGGAATGAAAGTTCCCTCAATAACTTAGAGCTTTGATAATATTTATGAAATATATATTTAAAAGAGTTGTTTTGTATTTTTTGTTTTTCTTGTTGCTTTCTTTAGAACACCAAATTAAGATGCTTTTAACTACTTTTGACCAAATTTTAAATTCTTAAACAATTATAAATGTTAATGAGAATTGGTATTAGAACAAAATGTTATCTCTAATATTTATTAGGTTTGTCTTTATTATTCATTCATGTTAGGAAAATTCTTCCTCAGTGTTTCTTAGGTAAGATTGCTATTTTTATTTTCTTTTTCCAATTAGAATTCCTAATATGTTAGCTTCATTATTTTGTTTTGTTTTATTTTTCAGTACAGATTTTGACAATAATTTAATGGTATCCATAGGATGCCAATGTCAGACAGTTCTATAGAAAAGAAGGAAAGAAGGAGGAAAGGAATGAAGAAAGGAATGAGAGAGGGGGAGGGAGAGAGGGAGGAAAGAAGTAAGGAAGGTCCAGTTATATAAAAATACTTTCAGTAATCATGTAAAACTAGTAATATTTCTGATAGTTTAGAGCTTAAAAATGTTTTTTCTTGAATTTATTTTGACTGTCATTTAAGTCTTCACTTGATATTCACAGTGTCAATGGGTTTATGTTTTTGAGGTATTGTAAAAACACTTA
Source organism: Panthera uncia (assembly GCF_023721935.1). Lineage (NCBI taxonomy): Eukaryota > Metazoa > Chordata > Mammalia > Carnivora > Felidae > Panthera > Panthera uncia. Next base: position 58,015,067 of record NC_064812.1, on the reverse strand, counting down.
AATTATGTATTCGTACAGTTACATCCATGTTGTGGCAGATGATAGGATTTTCTTCTATTTAATGGCTGAGTAACATTCCATTGTACGTATATACCACATTTTCTTTATCTATTCATCTGTTGATGGACGTGGGAGATATTAAGCAAATTAAGTCAGTCACAGAAGAACAAATACTGCATAATTCCTCCTGTATAGGGCATCTAAAATAGCCAACAGTATAGAAGTAGATAATAGGATGGCAATTATCAAGGGGTCGGAGTAGGAAGACACGGGGTGTTTGTTCGGTGGCTGTAAAGTTACTGTTATACAAGATAAGTAAATTCCAGAGATCTGCTGTATAACACAATGCCCATAGTTAACAATAAGGTATTATGTACTTTAAAAATTATTAAGAGAGTAGATCTTATGTTGTGTTCTTACCACAAGACAAACAAATAACAAAGAGACATAAAGAAACTTTTGGAGGTGATGGATATGTCTGGATTGTGGTGATGGTAACATGATATATATATACATATATATATATATATATATGTATATATATATACACAAACTCACTAATTGTGTACATTAACTATAGGCACTTTTTGTATACAAATTATATCTCAGCAACCCTGGGAAAAAATAAATTACTTATTCTTAGACTCTGAAAAATCCATTGCATGCTTATCATGATGTAAGTATTGGACAGAGGCTTTCAGATTTGTTACTTCACTCAATTTCTCAGAAGTATATTAATGTAGCTGTATGATTAAGATAAGCAAAGCAAGTCAATGGCAATTGCCTATTTAACGAGCATTTATTAATTACTTTCTATAAGCTAGAGTTACAGGCATGGATCTGATGCCCTGAAATATTAGGCATTGAGAAAAAAAAGCAGGTATCAGAATAGGTGATTGCATCTGTGGTGCTTCTTAATTTGACCTTTGATGAAATAAAGTCTCTACCTGGTTTTGGACCACCTGAATTCATTAAGGGAAATTAGTCTCCCAGAGTGGACTGATGCTTCTATTATGCATGGTTCTTCTTGTACATGACCCATTTTAGTACTGTGATTCTTATACCTTGACTTATGAAGGTACTATAGCAAAGCTTAGGACTCCTTTGATGAGGTCTGGCCTGAATAATAATTCCCATTATAACTTCTTCCCCATCATGTCCTCACATCACCAGGATAGTGGAATTATCCTGGACTAAGCCTCTACTTCTATACATAATGACCATTTTATACACCTTTTCATAATGAGAAATAGCAAGATTATAAGGTCAGCAATAAGGCAAACACAATAACATTGACTGGTTAAGTGCCAGCAGCTAGTTCGGAGGGAGACTTAGGGACAAGTGGAAATGGAAGTACATTTATCTGATCTGAGTAAGCATTCTTGGGGAGCATGTCTATTTCAGAGTCTAAGAATTTGGTAGAAGTGTTTTTACTGAAGGTAGGAAAATAATAAATGATATTGATAGAACTGTTTGTTGAATGAGTAAAAAAAATACTCATTTTTTACTATCCCTTTTGCTTATTTAATAAGCTTTTCAATTATTCAAGTTTCAGTAGACCATGATAATTTTCTGTCATTTTCATAACATTGCATTGCCTTTATTTTTTTAAAGCAAAAGTTAGCAATTGGATAATAGTCTGAGAAGGAAAATCTGGACACTAACCTTACGTCTGCCACCCACATAAATGGAAAACATTAGGATATTTTCTCTATTTTCTTTTTCCTTCAGAGCTTCTAATGTGGTTACTTCATCTGTGACCTAAATCTTAAGTCATTTTTTAAAACAAAGTTGCATGATGAATACTGATTTTGGAAAAAGGAAAAGCCCTGTTGTTTCAGTTGTTATTGACTTCCAGATAATTCTTTTTATATACAAAATTCTGAAATAGAGTGTCCTGGATACATAATACAGGAACATTAACAATTAATTTACTTATTTTAAAATATTCAGCCAATATTTATGGAGTATTTTTTATATACTAGGGGGGGCAAACTTGGGCTTTCTGGAGCCCTGAAGCTTATGCTATTTGGATAGCCTCTATATATAAGATAAAGGAAACAAAACTATGACTGCAAAGTTAAATACAAAAGTGAATGTTTTATATAGAATATAATTATATTAAAATAAATCCAAAAGCTTGCAAATGCCTCAAGCACTACAAAATCCATAAAAATAGCATTTGTCTTAATTGCATAACACACTTTTATAATATTTTCCTTATGCTTTTGACTGTTTACACTTTGATAACCTCTTTATATAACAATTATTTTGTAATATCATTCCAAGTAGAGAAAAAAGAATATAATTCTGTTTTTCCTCTAGCTTGGTGGATCAATTTCTAAAATATTTTTATTGATAATTTAGAAAAGTTTATTTGGACCTCATACATCATTTTTAATAATTTCATAGAAAATTTTATAATTGTCAACTATGGGAAACTTCAGTTAAGTTTCCTTCATATATGTCACACAAACCCAAACTAAAAGCTTTTCCAACTCAAAGTCCCCTTAGGAGAATTTAAAAAATACTCAGGTTACTTCCTTGCCATGTGGGCCTTGCTGTATGGTGGCTTACTTCATCAAAGCCAGCAAGGGGGAGAGTTGGTTGAGAGAGTTTTCTAGTGAGATGGAATTTATAATTTTACATACTGTAATCAGAGAAGTGACATCCTATCACCTTTCTTATATTCTGTTGGTTAGAAGAGCAAATCATGGTTCTTTTCCAACCTTAAGGGGAATAATGATACAGAGACATTAATACTAGGAATGGGGATAATTGATTGGTACCATTTGGACTATTATAACCATCCTTGAGGATAAGCAGGATTAGAGTCTAAAACTGCTCAAGCTAGAGTTGATTATCCTTACCTCTGAGTTGAGAGGGGCCTCATACGTTACCAAAGAAGAAGTAAAATTTTTTCTGTCGAGAAAAATGGTAACTCCATCCTGCTAGATAGAACTCCTTAAGTCCAAATTAGGTTTTATCTATTTTTTTTCAAAATTAATTTATTTATATCAATTTTTTAAAAATATTTTTTAAATTATAAGATAACATTATTTGAAGAACTTTTGTCCTGACCCCCAATTTATGAGTTTCTGCAGTTGGAAAGGCATGCCATTCATCTGTCCTGAAATGATTGAGTTGATCAAAATGTTAGTTCTGACTATATATTTGTATTAATCATAGAGAATGGCTGTCGCTAGACCAAAAATTTGTTTGCAAGATGGACAGTCTTGACAATTACATCAACATTTAATATAATAATAAATCTTTATTTTTACTTAAACATGTTTTAATAACATTTGAGGATCTATTATATTCTATGATTTTGTGATAGGGGCTTTCCTATATAATATCTTTTTATTTCTTACAACAATCCTGGTAAATAAATGAAGTGGTTGCCATTTTATAAAGTGCCATGAAAATATTTTGGCCAGCAAGGATGACTTAAGTACTGTCAGAAATATAGGGAGGAAACCAAAATAGCATGATATCCCAGAAGGAACAACCAGCTATAAAATATGTACTTCAAGAGCTCTCATAATATACAGACAAAAATGTTCTAATAACAGCTAGTGATGCGTATGTCACTGGTGACTTTAGCGAGAAGACAAAGTCAGGGAGGGATGGAGGTAGAATTCAGTAGGGAGTGTATGGAGAAGTAGGTGGTGAAGACTGGATAGTGTGCATAGTTATTCCAGGATGTTTGGCTGTAAAGGGAAAGAAGCAGAAAAAGGATAATAATTGGGGAAAGAGAATTTTGATACTTTGTTCTCATTAATTTTTTTTGATAAGTATGTAATTTTTAGGTTCTAGAAGGTTGATCCATTTAAGTGGTGATTAGAAGAAATAGGTAAGCAGTGAGAGATAAAGATACAGAAAAGGGATTATCTCTAGTTTCGGAGAAGAGATTGGGGTATAATTAAGAGCACAAGTGAAACAATTAGTCAGAAACACAAAATTCTTAAGTTTCCAGGCCAAGATTTGCCCCATGTTTTAATCAGAAAAGGAAAAAACTCACTTTGATAGAGTGATGTGCATTTTTATACTTACCCCTCATTTTCCATAGACATGGTCAGAATTTTGTTTCTGAGCTAGTTCACCTATTATTCCCCAAGTCTCTTATAAATGAACCAAAAAGTTAAATGGAATATGGATAAATATGGGAAAAATTGCATTTTTGGTGAGTTAACAGTTCTGCTTGAATAGAGTCAGTCCTACTTATAAAGCCCTTATTTTAGGAACAAAATAATATAAGCAGCAGGAAGTGGAAGACCAGTTAAAAGATCGTAACAAGATTAACCTTATAGCTTGGATTATTTAAACCAATTCTGAGTATCACTAAACTTTTCTATCAAAAAATTGAATAGGTGGTGTTAGAAAGTGTTAGCAAAAGAAGCACTTACACTTTTGGTTATGATTCAATCAGTTATTCACTCCCAAGTATATGTAAGACAGAAAAGTTCTTTTCTCCCTCTTAGTACTTAATGGTTGTTTATATTATTACTAAAGGATGTAAATGATATTTTTAAGTACAATGAAACCACTTTTAATATTGATTTGTGATACCCATAAATAATTTTGTGATCTCAACAAGCCACACAGTTGCTCTGAACTTTGTATTCCTCTCCACTAAAATAAGAAGTGTATACAGTGATCTTTAAGGTTCTGTTGGCATTATAAAATTGCGTGTTTCTAAGCTAATAATGAAATCTTTCCATAGAAGAAGTGACACACGTGTAACACTCACTGAAGAGATCCTCCCCTCTAGGAAGTGTTTCTTGTTGATGGTCAGGGGACAATGAGGAGGTTGGACATGGGCTACATCAAAACCAGCAGAAGGAGTTTACTCCCCAGATACTCCATGAATACATTCATGTTCAGAATTGGACGAAGCTAGAGAGGGAGGGCTAATGAGCTGTCAGATCAGCCACCAAAAGCAGATTCAGAAAGCAAAGGTATGAAGAGCTGAGTCTGGAAAGAGTTCAAAGCAATAGGCAAGGACAGTGAGAGGTGAATAGACTCAGGGCAATTATCTGGAACAAAACTTTTGCTTTTGCCTGTGTTTTACGCGTTTATTGAGGCATTGTTTGGAGGGATTCCAGTGTTTAAAAAGTAGACCTTTGCGAAGTTCAGGTTCTAAAATACACACCCTTATGGACTGTTGAAGAGTGTGATATTTAATAACTAAAATGAAATGTTATATGTGTCAGTGCAAAATCTCTTTTGCAGGTAAATAGAAAAACCAATTCAGACTGACTTTAAAAGTGAAATTATTGGCTTAATTAACTGAAATCTCAGGATTAAGACTA
>NC_064812.1:57987182-58009742 GCF_023721935.1 Panthera uncia | reverse complement strand
AAGTGAAATTATTGGCTTAATTAACTGAAATCTCAGGATTAAGACTAGTTTTAGACAAGTTATAAATTAGAGACTTAAATATGTGTAATTGTGGGTCTTTTTTTTAACATGAAGCTCTTTTTTAAAGTAAGAATTTAAACAGTTTATTAAAGAGAATCTCTGAAAATTAAAATGTATAATATAGAAATAACAATATAAAATAAGATCCTGTACAATGTGGAACTGAAGTATTGGTAGTGGAAATCTCTGTCTCACTCTTGATCATGAGGACAGTTTTAAATAGTCACCATTTAGTATTATGGCTTTTGAAGGTTTTTTTTTTTTTTCTTGTGGATACTTTTTATAAAATATGCTTTATAATATTAATGATAAATTTTTGAAAATAGTTTCCTGTTTTAAATCTTGAACAGATGTTGACTTTTATCCAATGTTTTGTCTATGTAGGGTGATTTTTGTTGTTGTTTTCATTTTGTTAATCATCATGGGTCTTTATAGCCCTTGTCACCTTCTTTAATCTGACAGTTGGGCAGGGAATGAGTAAACCTCCAAAAAAAAATCATTTTCCTGTCAATGACAGAGGGGAAATGGAGGCCCAAGGGCAAAACAACCAACAGTTTTTCCATGATGACAAATGTCTGCGTCCACTTCCCTCCCATACCAGCTCAGAGTGCCTTAGCAGGTCTCAGGTCAGCCTCGGTGCACAAACAAAGAATCACCTTCCTCCTTACCTCTGATGTCCCATTTTGGACCCTCTGGGCCAAGGAATAGAAAAGGAAATATATCTACAGAATGGCCAAATAGTTAAGAGGGCAGAGACTCCAAGCACTGGTAAAATGAGGCGTCAACACCCAGGATTTCAGGGCAGTTGCTGAGCTATAAAGCATATGTAAGAGAGCATTTATTCTTGCCCAGAGGGCAGCCTGGCCAGGTAAATTATCTTACAGTCCATAGACATGTAGTCAGTTTTCTGTTCACTGCTTTCAAGATGTTCATCTCTGTGGTTCTTCTTCTGACCTTCTGGTTCCTGGACCTGGTACTTTTAGACTGAGGGTGTCATTTGTGGCAATATTCCAAAAGGTGGGCTCCACATTTCTGAACTTCAAAATTTATCATTAATCTCCATACCTTCCTCCTAGTTGTCTCCATGGAAGCCTTCCTTTTCAAACAGGAACTTCAAACCACAACTACTCTTCTGCCACCAGAAAACCAAGAAAAAACTGATCTTGAAATGTTTTCCACCCAATTTTTTTTTCAAAGGGGACTTATATTATTCTACCAAATTAAAGAATTCCAAACTAAATACAAGTTTAATCTCAAGTAGGAATGCTGGTGCCCAAAAGGGAAAAATAAAACAGTTAAATTCTAGACTAATAATTTTTGAGGTGCGATGATGTTATGTAACGTATGTCTTTTCATTTTCTACCTAACAATGTCAACTCACTAGGGAAATGTCAGAGGGTGAACTTTGGCAATTTCAAGATAATTGATTGGCTTAGATGATAGGCATCAATTTGGAGATAATGGTACTTTATACAGTTGCTTTGTGTTTTGAAATGAAATATTTACAAAATGCTAGTTTTGTTTGGGGACATAGTATAATATTAAGTTATAATAACTATGTTACATGTGAAGTTGCTGAGAAAGTATTGCCAAGATAGACTGAGATCCTTGACTAACTCATAAAAGCTTATTTGCTTCATTAGGGAACTGATGATGCTATTGCAAAAGTACACAGCAAAATTTAGGCCATCTCTGCTTCTCCATCCTTTGGAACTTTTAAAAATAAATTTCTGTACTGGAAATCTTTTTGCCTTATGGTATAAATAGCTGATTTGATAATTCGCATGTTCTCACGAAAGCACAAACACCTAAAACACAGGGAAAGTCCTTCTAAGTTGGCACTATCCTAATTCCTTCGGGCTACAGGAGAGATCAGCTGGAAATAAAGAATTCGAGGTATAGAGAAGGGAGAAATACTGTAACCAGAGAGGCTTCATGTGACTTTCAGATTTGGGCAAGAAGAATGTGAAATTCTGCATGCCACTCCAAGGTCTAAGGTATGTGTCACCGTGAAAACAATCACTTTCCAAGAATCAAGTATAAGGGTGAGGGAAATAATATTTTTTCAGTACTTACTATGTGTCAGGCTCCAACTAGGATAATTTACATATGTTGTTTCATTTAATCCCTGAGTGAAATACTATAATTTTATATCACCAGTTAATTTTAAACAGCTTACAGAATCTTCCTGAAACTTACCAATTCTCACAGCTGCACATAGTACTCACTCAAGAAAAGTTTACTGTGATTTTTCATTGAGGGAAAATGGTTTGCTCAATACCACAAAGCCAGGATGTGGTGGAATGTAAACTCAGAGCAATTCTTCCAATTCCAAGCACTTTTTACTACACTCTACCTCTTGAATAAAAAAGAATTCCATTGTCCTGCTGTTCCTGAATATGCACGCAGATGTACACATGCACACTACCTGCCACTCCTCTCATGGACCTTCATACTTTTCATTCCTATTATTTTTATGCAATCATTTAGACACCTGTTTCAGTAGACAGGAAAATAGCCTCTTAAAGATGTCTACATCCTAATCCTTGAAACCTGTGAATATGTTACCTTATGTGGTAAAAGGGTAAGGATCTTTAAGATGGGAAGTTTATCTTGGGTTATCCAGGGGTTGCCCAGCATCGTCATAAATATCCTTATAAAAGAGGGGCAGGGGAATCAGACTCAGAGAAGCAGAGGTTCGAGTGATAGGGCCAGGAGCTGTGGAGTGCAGGTAGCCTCTAGAAGCTGTTAAAAAGCAAGGAAGAGTCTCCCCTAGAATTTCCAGGAGGAACACAGCTTTGCTGACACCTTGAGTTTAGCCCAGTAAAACTGATCTTGGACATCTCACCCCCAAAACTGTAAAATAATGAAGTTTGTGGTAATTTGTTATAGCTGCAATAGGAAACTAATATAGCTTCTTTCTTTCTATTCTTCTTTTTTACCATATTCCTCTCTACTAATCTACTAAAATATCTTGGCATTAAGGACCAGGTAATTATTAATGTTTTTAATGACAGCAAACATTTATTTTTCAGTTTTTGCTTGTCTTATCCCATTGAATGTTCACATGACAGTGGCACAAATGTCAGCAGCCTGGGTGTCCCTAAAGTCTCTGACTTTCTGGGATTACCCTTTCTTTTAATGCTTGAAATAAATTGGGTATGGAATGCAATCCTGGTAATTTGAAAAACACAGAATTCTTTTCAGATTCCTTGTGGGTTATTAGGGAATTTCATTTGTTTAATTGTCTTTTGCATTAAATGCTTGTTTGGATGACTATTTATTTATTCTCTAAAATCTTGCTCCCTGAGTAGAACAGTGGTTTCTGGTGGCTAAGGGGTGGGGGAAATGAGATGTTAATCAAAGTTTACAAATATGTAGTTATAAGCTGAATAAGTTCTAAGGATCTAATGGATAGCATGGTGACTATAGTTAACAAAACTGTATTTGATACTTGAATTGCTAGAAGAGTAGATGTTGAATGTTCTCACCTCATACAAAATGGTAAGTATGTGAGGGGATGGATGTATTAACTAACCTTATTGTGGAAATCCTTTTACAGTATATACATGTATCAAATCATCAAGTTGTACACTTTAAACTTACACAATGTTATATGTCAATTACAACTCAGTAACGCTGGAAAAAAATTTCACTCCCAGTGACCACAACTCTTTTCTTTCTGAGCTATGCCAAAATAAATGTGAGACAAAGAACTTCGTTTGTCCCTAGTCACTATCTATTTAGTTTATCTGAAAAGTATATTAGCAATAACATGAAGTACTGTGCATAACAGAATTTTTCCCAAAGATTAGAATAAATGGAGTGGGTTGATATTAAAAGCCAGCAGTGTATTAAATATTTAATATTAGCGGGCACCTGGGTGGCTCAGTTGGTTGGACATCTGACTCCTGATTTCAGCTCAGGTCATGATCTCACAGTTGGTGAGTTCGAGCCCCATGTTGGACTCTGCGTGGACAGCATGGGGCCTGCTTGGAATCTCCCCCCCCCCCCACCTCTCTCTCTCTGCCCCTCCCCTGCTTGCTCTCTCTTCCTCTCCCTCTCCCTCTCAAATAAAATAAACATTAAAAATTTTTAAATATTTAACATAAACTGCTGATTGGAAACTATCTTTGCTTGTTTTTAACTTTGGCAGTTTCTTACTGGGTCTCCATTCCCTTCCCTCATGTTAACGGACTCTGTGTTTCTTTCTAGATTTCTTCCTTTTTCGCCTAGTCTGCCACTGTCCATTAAAACAATTATTTTTTCTCATCTAGAATTTTTCAAAACTCTCTTACAACCACCGCCAGAGAAAGTAGTTTGTTAGCAAACTCCCGGAGCAAAGAGGATCAGTTTGAAGGAGTATCCCAAAAGGACAGACTTAGGGAAGGGTTTTTATAGGGCTTTGAGGGTTGGGGTATTAATTACTAGATAGCATTAGAGCAGAAGTTAGGAAGAAAGATCTTATAAATGAAGGGATTTGCTGGAACAGCCAGTGGTCTTAGTTTTGGAACATGTGTATCCTTATAGGGTTACTCTGAAATCAGTTTGATTTTTGGTCTTATACTGGAGCACAAGGGTTTGAAGTAGCTGGTATTAAATTTAAGCTTTTAACTCTTTAAACTATTTCAAGGTCTGTTTTGTACATCCAAAAACTCTTTTAGCAACTTTCTAAAACAAAGAGCACTTCTCTTTGTTTTTCCACACTTTGTTGGCATAAAGCACTCCCAGAACCATTAAAATTAGAGCTTTTTCTAAAATGAGTAAATTCTTAGAAAATGGTGTCATTCTGTCCAGAATCTGTTAGGCACACACACACAAAAAAAAATGCCTCCCAATTGGAACTCAGAATCAAGAGTAAGTTTCTTTTGTTTAAAATCACATATTTTCCTTCCTGTGATATTATACAGTGCGTTTTAGTGTATTTTTTCATTCTCAATTTTAAGGTGAGGAAACTGATGCTTATAGATGGTAAGTAACTTGCCAAAGGTGTGATAAAGAGGTGTGATATCTCTATACAGTCCAAGCTGATTTGTCTGGGAACTTCCTATGAGAAAGCACTCAACATGTGACACTCTTGCACACTGTTATTCCCTCATGCTCCAGGCTTTAGAGCTTTTTTTTTTTAGTAGATAAAACATACAACAATTTATGGATTTAGTTCACATCTTTGTAAGAGCAAAAACACAATTAATAATAATGCTGCAGTATAAAAGTTTTCAGTGTAAAATGCTTCCTAGAATGAACTCTTCTCTAACTTTTACTTTGGAGGAAAGCAGAAGTTACCTACTTGCCCTATTTATAAGGAGCTCATGAGAAATTTTGAGAACTTCTATCTATACATCCACTCTTCTCATCCTCCCTCTTGCCCAGGATCTGTCTATGCTGCACCCCAATGCTTGAGAAAGAAGCATGTTTGGGAGCAATACTATCTCTGTCAGACTAGCCCCATGTCTATAAAGCCAGCTGCAACACAACCAACTACTTTATTGAATGTTTATATTGTGATTGGCATTGTGCTGGAATGTGGTTTCTTAACATGTGCCCCTTCCCCATCTGAGTGGGTGTGCAAGTGTGTATTGTACGTTATCAAGCAGAATACAACCATCAAGCTTATCAGGAACACACCTGGAATAAACAGAATGCCTTAGAATTTGGTTATTGCTTCAATAGGATTTCCTTCAGACCTATTTGGTGCTAAGATAGATATCTAGATGTCCATTGTGATGGAGGGGGGAAACTGACTTTTGTGTCTGATATAGGGAAATAATCTTCTTTTTGTTACAGGAGGAAAATAAGAGTTTTCTGTGTGTGGGGCCTCTTTCTTGCTAATATTGGTCACCTCTCATAGCATCACAGCCAACTAGAGTTCAGGATAGAAGTGAGGGGCACATAACACAGAGATCCTGTTCTGCAATAGTCATACAATCACATTGACTATTAAACCTCTATGAGATAGATATTTTAAATAATCATCTTACAAATGAAGACCCTGTTCCAAGAGAACAATTAATTTGTCAGAGGAAGGAGAACTAGAGCTTACATTTGAAGTTGTATCCAGTTAGGTTAAGTAAACTGTCCCAAGTTGGTATGCTCGGGTTGACTTTGGAATCAGCTCAGTTCAGTGTAAATCCAAACACTAGGCTTATGTCTGTTATGCTCTGCCATCCCTTCTATGTATTTTAAGATGAGCTACCACATAATTGGGTTTTTTAAAAAATATTTACCACTGTGTTTATTAGAATCCAAGTGTCTTAGGGTTTCTCTTTTCTATAATGTTTAGTAATGATTCATTTTAACCTAGTAATTATGTGAAAAGATGAGCATCAGAAGACCAAAATTAATGAAAGTAAAATTTTTTTGGAAAAAATCATATTTGTTTACTAATTTTCTTTTAGGCCAAACTACTTTCTTACATGCTAATTTTCCTGGGTTGCAATGCCTTGTATTATCTCTTATCATACCTTGAATTTCTCTTGAAATTCACACATCCTTTTTGTTTTTGTTTTTGTTTTTGTTTTTGTTTTTGTTTTTTGGAATGTAATGAGAGTTGTACAGTGGTCAGATTTATACACCACAGAGACAGGGAAAAAATGCTCTGGTTTCACTGATGACATGAATCAATTCTTGGTGCATAGCAGATAATCAAAGGCTTATTGAAACTTAAAATGAATCATTATTTAAATCAACATCTAAAATGAATCATAAGTTTTAAAAAAATCTGTTAATTTTCAAGGTTGAATGAAAGACATTGCTGTCTTTAGTCATATTTAAAGGTAACTTTTGTTTGAAAACTCAGGAAGATAATATTGTTTCTGAAGTTAAAATTTAGTCACTCATGAAGTGGAATTTACCGTGTAAATTATGTAGGTCATGTAAACATTGTTTCTGGCTTTCAGAAAATATTGAGGATTTCACCATTTCCAATTGGAAAATAAAGCCAAGTAAATGGAAGTCAGGAGAGAGGATTATAAAAAACACAGTGTTCCCTTCAGCTGGCTTCTCTCTCTGTTTAGTCATTATAGCCATTATATTTACAGAACAATCAAAGCAAGGAAAATTGTCATCAGGAAACCTCCTAGACACTCGTAACTGCTCATTGAATCCGGGAGATGTGATTATTATGCTTATACCTAAGATGCAAGACAGTCTGAAGTTTACATATGTTTACAAAAAGATGGTTTACTTGGTAAACAGAGAATTAATTATTATTTCCTAGTAGTAAATACATCAGTGTATCAGTAGCCAGTTAACTAGCATTTTCTGCCTGCCTGCCTACCTTAGAACAATCAGTACAGTAGCATATCCGTTTCCTTCATCCCATATTTCTTCATTTTAGGGAATATTAGCAAAGATGGTAGGACCCTGTCCTTGGAGAATATGATTCAATAAATCTGAGTTTGCACACTTTTCTACATCGCATTCCATTTAATAAAAAGAAAGAAAAAACCAGAAACTCACATAGAGGATGATCAGAGAAAAGAAAATTTAGTACACTATTCATTAAACCAGTGGTTGGCCCACCTTTTAAAAGAGATGTGTTATGCTTTTCTTTTTTTTTTTAAGTTTATTTATTTGTTTTGAGAGAGAGAGAGAGAAAAAAGCAGAGAGAATGAGAGAGAGAAAGAGAGAGAGTCCCAAGCGGGCTCTGCTCTGTCACCATGGAGTCCAATGCAGGGCTTGATCTCACAGACTGTGAGATCATGACTTGAGGCCAAAATCCAGAGTTAGATGCTTAACTGACTGAGCCACCCCAGTGCCCCAAGAGAGGTATGTTACGATTTTAGCCTGAGGATGGTTTATTTGTTGACTCACCAACTTGAGGAAGAAGAGGCAACCAAACTGGGTCTTGACATAAAGAATATGTGACCATCAATACTCCTAACAACAGGAGCTGTCACAAGTACAAAGGAAACTGTGTAGGTGGTACCATATATTATTCCCTCCACCATCACCATGCTGTCTTTGGCATATACATCATAGGACCTTGATTGCTGTATTGCATCCTAAAATATAAGTGGAGCTGTGGGAGATTGTATGTTGGAAAGTTTACAGGGCACCATGGTCTCAATTTAATGTCTTTTTTAAAAGAGAAAATGACATGCTACATAATAGTGGTGAAAAGTTTAGTGGGGTATGGGGTTAGTTTTGGGAACCTAGCTCTTGATAACTCTACTTGGAATGCCCTTCCAGGGCTATCAATGTATAATAATACTGGCACAACAGGGTTGGATAGGTTATTTTCATTTAAAGTCAAAGAAGGTCATTGCTTACTCATGTTCAAACTCTGCATGGCATGCACGTGCTTAATGATATCTGAGTTTTTCCACAAAGTATATTCATAAGAACCTGTCATTTGATAAATTCATAAATGTAAGAATGAGTGAATAAATTAAATGTACTTAACTATATTTCTGTCTTTCTCTTTGATTTGCTTTCTCTGTAATTTTCTCTATATTATTCCAATAGTGTGTGTACAGTTACAGTGAGCACTGATTTAAAAACATACCATGTCATTTTGAGGAAAACTTCCTGCAAAATAATAACTGAGATTTTAAATTTAATAGGAATAAATGAGCCATCATCAGGCTAAACCTTGACACACCACTCTTAAAAGGTGGCCAACCACAGGTTTAGTGAATAGTGCACTAAATTCTCCTGTTCTGATTACCCTCTAGGTGAGCTTTTTAAGTTTCTTGTTATGAAGTAAAATACACATGTAGAAAAGAATACGTGTTAGGAAGGTACAGTTCCATGAATTCAGCAAGCAATTTTAAGACCTGTACGAATTCTCTTACAGCTACCAAGTTTACGCTTAGCTTCTTGAAAGATCTACAGACTGCCATGTTCTTTTGTGTATAGTACAATAAACCTTTAACATGGATTATTATTATATATAATAATATGTTATCAGTATTCTATTTCTGTAGATGAGGAAACAAATTCAGAGAGTTAAATCACATGTCCAAATTCCCAAAGCTACTAAGTGGAAGAAATGCTACGTAAATCCAGGCTTTCTGGCTCACAGTCCCATGGCTGTTTTTCATTAATGCTGTCTTTGTGAGGTGGATGCCATAGTGCACTGTCCAGATCTACCACTTCCCCCTCTCAGAACTAAACCACTCATTTCCCCAGCTGCTGGGAGTGTGGGTGGCTGACAGCTCTCAGCTGAGTCAGCAGGTTATCTTTGGGAATTGCCCTAACCCAAGAAGAGCACCGCCTAGTCCATGATCACACCCTTCGGGAAGATGTCCATTCATATCCAGTTACTGATTGATGCAAGAGTATAAAAGCCTGTCACTCTTCATGGTTCTGGACAACTTATAAAAAACATTCTAGTTCTCGAGCTTTCCAGGTATGATTGCTAATGCCTTTGTTAGATATGCATCACAATTCACCTTCCTTAACTCCCCAGTTCAGGTGTTGATCCTGAAAACACCAGCCCATGAACTATGTGTAGATCGCTGTCTTGGAGTCTGCCTTCTGGGGAACATAAGTGAACTTTTCTTTTTAATGCGTTTTCTTTTTTAATGTATTTTGTGCTTTATTAGAATTATAGTCATTCATTCAGTCCACAAAAATTGAGTGCCCATGTATTAGTCAGAAATGAATTGTGAAAAACAGAAACTATTTTCAACAAAAATGGATTTAATATAAGGAATTGGGTTTTTCCAAACGACTGGAATGGCTGGGCCTCTCTAACTGACTGCCATATCTGCCACAATCAAAAAGATAGTAATCAAATACTTACCTGGAATCTGTTCTGGAAAAGGTTATTTTTTAGTTTGTGGCACAGGAAGTCGCCCCAGAACGAACTTTAGAAAGACGAAGCATGAGCCAGACTATTTATCACACATAGCATTTGGCTTCACCAGGCTTACATTTTAGACAAAATGTAAGACAAAAAATAAATGGATATGGCAGACAATAACAATCTCAGATGGTTTTATTAGAAGATCAGCAAACCTTAATAATTAAAACATTTTAGGTTTGGAAACAGTCAACACAAGGAATTTTTTTTGCAAAAAAAAAAAGGGTTTTATTACCTTGACTATAAATTATAATTATTATTTATAAAAGCTATATAAGTGAACATCTTTAAAGTCTCAAAAAGGCAAATACAAATAAAGCACAGAAAATTAATTGAATTGAAAAAAGGTTCTGGCATAGTTCTTCCACATCAAATGTTTAGTGTATCTACAATAATAGATCAGCGCAAAGGTATATCTGCAGGTTCTAAAAGTAAAAGTAAGTTAAGTTGGCAAATACCATATTCCTCAATGAATAAGAAGGCTGATCAAAGATAAAATGTTGGATAGTTTTATCAAGCAGGCCACCTTACAGGATAATTTTCCAGGGTAGCAACTCTACACATAGAACTGAACTGTTTGTGATTATTCTAGAGCCAGTACATTTATTTGCACAGTTTTAAAATAAAAATGTAACAAGTAATTATACATTAGGATTGGTGGGAATACCAGGTATTATTTCAGAACTGTCACTATGTATTCCTTCTTGTCTGACACAATCAATACAGATCCAGGCTTGCTGTGTTTAAAACGATTCCCTTCCTTTTGTTGACCAACTTCTTTAATGGTGTGCTGTTCTTGAATCTGGGTGTAGATAGATTTTGGTAGATCTCAGTGATGAGCAACGCGTTTTATATGAGGATGGTGTTGAAGTTTCTCCTTGAACTTCTGGCTATACCCTTTGACTGCTTCTTCTCGTGAAGTAAGCACATCCAGTTTTTCAGAAGCATTAGCCTTCCACAGACAAAAGTCCATTTCATCAGATCCACACGTAATACATTTGCTGTTAGAAGTCTATTTTATACAGAGAACATGTTGCATTCTCTTTGCATGATAGACTAACCCATTTCTTTTTTTGCCAATAGGAAAGATTCAAATAGATTTATCAAAACTAGCAGACACCAACTCTTTCCCAGTGGGAGAATAATGTACATTAAGCATTGCAGATACAGATCCACACGTACCATTACAAGAGTGTATAGTGGATGCTTCTGAAATGCATAGAAGTTGTAATCTTCATTTGCTGCAGTAAAAATGAAAGCTTCCATAGGGTTCCAACAAATTGTATTTGTTCCCATACCTAAGATGACATTTTTCAGAGGAGTATCTTGCCTCATATCATATAGTACTATATTCCTGTCAGAAGCACAACTGCCCAAGAGAAATGTGTCAGTTGGATTAAGTTTAACACTACTGTCAAATCCCTAGATCATCAAACATATAGGATTGGTTCTTTATTCATCCCAAATGTCTACTTGGTGTCCACATGTGGCAAAAACAGCTTCTTTCCAGTGATGAGCAATTCCTGTATACACTCTCTTTCCTAATATTGTATGCAGTGGTTCCTCCTCTTCTCCATAGCCCAGTCCATCCATTTTCTACTGCTTCACAGTTTTGTCATAACCAACAGTTAAAAAAAAAAGTCCCACAAAAACAAGTATGTATTCCTTATACAAAACTCTCATGTGCTTGTATTGTATGGATACTTTTTCATTTAGTTGAGTTCCAAATTCTAATCTCTCGATCACATGCCCCAGGAAGGACAGTAGCCAGGCTTTTTGGATGCTTTGCCAAACAATTGACTTTATCTCTGTAAGGAAGCGAGAAATAGTTTTGCCAATACCCATCCCAGTTTGGTAACATTTAAAGCTCTTACCTTTCTCATGGGACCTCAAAAGGATATAAGGTAGGATTATAGTTTCTTGTAACTGGCTATGTAGATCCAAATATTCCTTCCTGAAAAATCTGAATCCTTAGTTACTCTGCCTTTTCTGGTTCCTGTAGTTTTCCATTAATCTTTACTGTTGGCATGGGAATTGTAAAAAGAACCTCAGAAGATCTCCTGGGTTCCAAACACAGTCCTCCTTGCTTCCACCATAGAAGCTACCAATTTCCCCTGGCATTTGGCATCCATCAGTCTGTTCCTTATAGGAATTTATATAATAGTGCCAATGTGATGCAGTTATTGAAATATACCATTTGGCAGTGGTTGCATGACTTATTTTGAGATCCAGAAGGACAGTGTGCAACTTTAGATATGCTACCACTTTGAAAAGAATTCTACTGGACTCAGGAAAAATGATCAGTTAAGTTTGAAGAATTCATGTTGTGAAAATCAAACTAGATTAGGGCTTGACCTAACTCACACTCTCCAGATTTTAGATGTGAAAACGTTAACATTGAAGAGTACAAAATATAGATTATTCTATTCAAGAGCTTCATATTTTGGCTAAAAAAAAAAAAGGAAAGAATCTCTTTTGGCTGAGTGAACCTGAGAAAATAATACAAATTGGTTATAAAACACTGATGCTCAAAATCTAGTAAAAGTGGGGCACCTAGGTGGCTCAGTTGGTTAAGCATCTAACTCTTGATTTCGGATCAGGCAGGTCATGATCTCACAATCATGAAATTGAGCTGTGCATTGGGCTCTGTGCTGGGTGTAGAGCCTGCTTAAGAGTCTCTCTCCCCCTCTGCCCCTCCCCTGCTTGCTCGTGTGCATGCTCTCTGTCTCTCTCAAAAAGAAAGAAAGAAAGAAAGAAAGAAAGAAAGAAAGAAAGAGAAAAAAACACTATGAACTCATTATATTCCAGACATACAGAAATGTACACATGTATGCCTATACAAAATACCTCACAAATATCAGCTCTTTCACAAACCTTTTGAACTCCTGAGATCTCCAAAAGTCCTTGAGTCTTGGCTTGAAAAGTTGTAGTCTACAATGGCATGCTCTCTTAAGTTTTTGAGGATTTTGAGTTTTCAGTTCTCAACAAGTGGTAATATGTGCACATGCATGACACACATATAGCATGTATGTATACTTGTATCATGTACATGTATATGTACATATATATAATAATATAGACATATATAATACATATAAAACATATACATACATACATATAATACATATGTATTATACACATAATGCATATAATCATATAATACACACATAATAACACATACATAGAATACATATATAATGTATATAATACATACATACATAATACATATACACATATGCACACAAATGAAATATTTACTAGTAAATATCGTGCTGGCAAAGCAGTGTAGCCTAAGTCAGTTGTCTCAAAAATTGTTACTATGCATCCCCCATCAGTAAAACATTTTTGAGAATGTTCTACTACACAGTTTTCTAGAGGCTAGAAAATTGCTCCATTTGTTTCTCTGTTTACCTCTATTACATACTAATAAAATAGAAGCATATTACCTAATACCAAGTGAGTAGTGGTGTGATGCTGAACGAGTCATGGATCTTTCTTAGACTTCGTGTCTTCATCTATAAATTTTTTTTGTAATTTGATTTATCTTGTTCAGTGCTAAGATTATGCAGTTGTTTCAGATGCTGCTACAATATGGGATTGTATTTATTGAATCATTTTTGATAGACACAGACAGTGTATGGATAAGAGCAGGTCCTGCTATACATTATGCCTCAACAATATGAAATACTAAACCGGAATAAAAGGGAAATTTCTTATGTCCTAATTTCAACTCACAATATGAATTAATGTGCTTCACTTTAGGAATACATATAACCTCTTTAACGCATGATAATGAAGCCATCATGGGGTCTACAACCTGAGTCCCAGGGCTCTCAGAGCAGCATGAAGAGTGATAATGCCCCATAGGACCTGGTCTGCTTGTCTTTTATTTACCCTAAATTTGCTAATGGGGTGGATAAGGGACTGAAATAGAATGGCTGTAGCTAAATGTGCAGAGGCCTCAAAGACACTGATTAGCCAGGAAAGTATTAATAATCAGAGTAACCATAATAAAGTTAGCTCAGGACATGAGTAATAGTGTGCAAAGCTAAAGAATATCTGTTTCTGCATCTAGGGAGTAGATTTAGAAAACTTGGTTTATTTTATTATATTATGGGATAGAGTGCTTAAAACCTAAATGCTAGTCACCAATTCAAAGGGAGGATGCTGGAATAAGGAACAATATGACATTTGATAACAGGGCAGGGTGTTTAAGAGGGAGGCAGCACTGGTGGCTTTATAATTTGCTGTTTCATTTCTGTTTGGCTTCTGCTGTAACCAGCTGGCATGAAGGAACTCTCTGGTGTTTTGAATCAAGAAGGAAATAAAGCACACACAGGCTTCACTACAGATAACCTGAACATTTTGAATTTGGTTTATGGCAAGAGAAATGTGTACTTTGGCTTTATTTTTTAATAGTGGTGGTATGTTGGCTGAATTGATCTCCTTTATGACTCGAGAATTTGTGCAATGGTGCTTGGATTTAAGAAAGGTAAAATATACCTATGGAAGAAAATTTTTGTCTCATCTGAAAACAATTGACATCTACGAACAATGGCTGCTTAATGAGAAAATATCTATTGGCAAGTAATAGAAATTGTTGAACTTTGATTGTAAGATTAAGCAATGTTTTTTCCTCTTAGCCTCACCTTGATCCGTTTAGATTGGATTGGATTTGTTACTTGAATTTAGTCATTGTTATATAATTATGAAAAAAAGAAAATTTTATGCCGTTTGTCTTTGAAGTGATCTCTGCTTTTTATATAAATTTTCTATGAATGTATAATGTATAACAAATATATATATGTATGATCTTAAGTGTACTTCTCAATTATTTTTATATATTACTCACTCCTTTGTAACAATCACCCAGATCAAGATAATATTTCTTTTTTTTTTCTTTTTTTTTTCTTTTTTTATTTTTTAATATATGAAATTTACTGTCAAATTGGTTTCCATACAACACCCAGTGCTCATCCCAAAAGGTGCCCTCCTCAATACCCATCACCCACCCTGCCCTCCCTCCCACCCCCCATCAACCCTCAGTTTGTTCTCAGTTTTTAACAGTCTCTTATGCTTTGGCTCTCTCCCACTCTAACCTCTTTTTTTTTTTTTTTTTTCCTTCCCCTCCCCCATGGGTTTCTGTTACGTTTCTCAGGATCCACATAAGAGTGAAACCATATGGTATCTGTCTTTCTCTGTATGGCTTATTTCACTTAACATCACACTCTCCAGTTCCATCCATGTTGCTACAAAAGGCCATATTTCATTTTTTCTCATTGCCACGTAGTATTCCATTGTGTATATAAACCACAATTTCTTTTCTAAAAGCTTCCCTTGTACTCTCCTAGCCACCATGCTCCTCCCACCTCCCCAAAGAGAACAGCTATTTTGACTTCCATCACACAGATTGGTTTTGCCTGTTGGAGACATTTATATAAATGTAATTATATAGTGTTTTTGTGTATGTGTCTGGTTTCTTTCACTCAGTGTTATGTCTGTGAGACTATCCATATGGTTGTTTGTAGAATTAGATTACTCATGGTCGTTGTGTAATATTCCATTTAGAATATCAATATTCTAAAATTATGTATGTTCTTCTATTCATGGATACTTGGGTTGTTTCCAGTATTTCACTATACAAGATAATTATATTATTAATTTTTTGACATGTCTTTCAGTGCATATATATTCAAATTTTCTATATTTAATAGTGTATTTGTTTTGTCATAAGCTATTATTATGTTTTGCTTTAGGAGATATACTGCTAGACAGCTTTACAAAGAGATTATACTTATTCATACTCTCATTGGCAGTACTTGCCTCCAAAGTTTCTGGTAGATGTATAGTAATGTGTGTGTGTGTGTGTGTGTGTGTGTGTGTGTGTGTGTGTGTTATGTAATTTTTTAAAAAGACATTAATTTATTTAGAGCAGTTTTAGTTCACAGCAAACCAAGAGGAAAGTACAGAGATTTGCCACGTACCTCCTATCCCCACACATGCATAGCCTCCCCTGTTATCAACATTTTTCACCAACGGTACATTTATTATTATTGAAAACTTGCAGCAACACATCATAATCACCCAAAGGTCATAGTTTACATTAAGGTTTCCTCTTCCTGCTGTACGTTCTATGGGTTTGGACAAATGTGTAAAGACATGTATCCATCATTATAATATGATGCAGGGTATTTTCATTGCCCTAAAAGTCCTCTGTGTTCTATTTATACTAATCCTGCCCACAATGACCCAAGTATCTTTTTACTCTTTCCACATTTCTTTTCTTTTCCAGAGTATCATATAGTTGGAATAATAGAGAATGTAATCTTTTCACATTGGCTTTTTTCACTTATTATTCATTTAAGTTTCCTCCATATCTGTTCATGGCTTGATAGATCATTTCTTATTAGAACTGAATAATATTCTATTATTTGTAATGTAGAATTCTATAATTTTCTGTTGTGTTCCAGTTTATGAATTCATTCACCTACAGAGGACATATTGGTTGCTTTCAAATTTTGGCCACTATGGATAAAGCTGACAAAACGTGTGTGGACAGATTTTTTTGTGTGGACGTAAGTTCTCAACTCCTTTGGGTAATAACCAAGGAGAGTGATTGCTGGATCATCTGGTGAGAATATGTTAGTTTGTGTGAAGTCACCAAAATGTCTTCTAAAGTGTCCATACCATTCTGCATTTTCACCAGCAATGAATAAAAATTCCCATTGCTCCACAATCTTGCCAACAGCTGGTGTTGTCAGTGTTCCAAATTTTGTCCATTGTCCATTCTAATAGGTGTCTCTAATGGTATCTCACTGTAATTTTAATTTGCACTTTTTGGTGATCTATTATGTAGAACATCTTTTTATATGTTTACTTACTATCTGCATATCTTCTTTGGAGAAGTGTCTGTTTAGATCTTTGGCCCAATTTTTAAATGAATGGTTCATTTCCTTACTTTTGGGTTTTAAGAGTACTTTGTATATTATGGATAACAGCCCAGATGTATCAGATGTGTCTTTGCAAATATTTTCTCCTAGTCTGTGGCTTGTATTCTTATTCTCTTGACGTGGCTTTTCACAAAAGTTGTAATTTTGATGAAGTCTGACTTATCAATTATTTCTTTTGTGAATTGTGGATTCTGTTGTATCTAAAAAGTAATCATCACATCCAAGGTCACCATGCAGGTTTTGTCCTATATTATCCTCTAGGAATTTTATAGTTTTGAATTTTATGATCCAGTTTGAATTAATTTTTGTGAAGAGCATAATGCCTGTCTAGATTATCTAGGTTCATTTTTTTTGGTGAATCTAGATTTATTATTCATCAATATGTGGATGTTCAATTGTTCCAGTAACCTCTGGTGAAAAGACTATCTTTGATCTATTTTATTGCTTTTGCTCTTTTGTAAAAATCAATTGACTATATTTGCAGCAGCTATTTCTGATTTTGCTATCTGGTTCCATTGATCTATTTCTCTGTTCTTTTACCAATATCGCATTGTCCTGATTATTGTAGTTTTACAGTTCTTCCTCAATATTATATTGGCTATTCTGGCTCATTTGCTTCTCCATCTAAACTTTAGAATCAGTTTGTCAATATCCACAAAATAACTTCCTGAGATTTTGTTTGAGATTGTATTGAACCTGTAGATCAAGTTGGGAAGAACTGGTATGTTGACCATACTGAGTCTTCCTATTCATGAACATGGAATACCTCTCCATTTACTTAGTTCTTACTTGATTTCATTCATCAGAAATTTATAGTTTCCTCGTGTAGATCTTATACATATTTGTTACACTGTGTTTTTAACTTGTATGTACCTGATGGCTATTGATGTTGATCACATTTACATATGTTTATTAGCCATTTGGATAGTCTCTTTGTGAAGTGCCTGTCCAAGTGTTTTGTCTGCTTTTTTCTATGGGGTCATCTATCTATATTTCTTGAGTTGTAGAAGATTTTTTATATAGCCTGTTTATTTTTCCTATACATTATATAGTACATATGTAACATGTATTATGTTTATTTTTCATATACACCATACATATTATCTATATACATAATATACACATTTTCTATAAATTATATATATAATATATATTATATATATTACATATACTATAACTTTTTTTTCATTCTGCCTTGTAAACTCTTCATGGAATATTTTGATAAATATGAAATCTTAATTTCTATGAGGCACAAATTATTAGTGTTATCTTTGGCTAGTGCATTTTGTTTCCTCTTTAAGGACTTTAAATTACTACTTTGGCTATGAAAGTATTCACGTATATTACCTCCTACAACCTTTATTGTTTTGTAATTCACATTATTTAGATCTACACTTAATATGGAATAAATTTTGGTTGTATTCAGGACAACCAGATTAAAATTTATTAACCTAACTTTTCCCCCCACTGCAATGCAATGTCACTTTTATAATATCTGTGGTTGCTTATATGACTCTGTTTCTGGAGTCTTTATTATATGCCATTGGTCAGTTTTTCTATTCTTGTGTCAATATCATAAAATCTTACTGTGATTTCTTGGTAAGTATTGATATATGGTAATTTAAATACTTTGACTTTATTTTCATTCAAGATTGCCTTGCCTCATCTTGATCTTTCTGCATTTTCATTAGAATTTTAAAATAAACTAATCAATGTCAATAAAAATAAAGTTTTGATTTTAATTGGTATTCAATTGAATTGAATTGAAGTTGGGAAATAATTGATACATTTACAATCTTTAGTAAATTCTTTCATTTATTTACCTCTTCTTCAATTTTCATAAGTAATATTTTTAAATTTTATGTGCAAAGACTTTGCAAAATTTTTATTAGGTAAATATATCGAAATTTTATGTGCTTGATGTTAAATTAATGCTCTTTAAAATTTTTTATTTTCTAATTGCTTATATCCAGCAGTCATGCTAAATTTACTTACTGATTCTAACACTTTATGAATGCTTTGGATATTTTGTGTGCACAGTGATGCCATTTATAAACAAAATCCATTTATTCTTTTCTAAACTTTATAATATTTATTTATTTTGATAATATTATTGCACAGGCTGGGGCATCCAGTGCAAAGTTGAATAAAAGTGATGATATCAGACTTTCTTATCTTGTTCCCAGTCTTGATGGGAAATTTTTGATACGTCTTTATTAAATATAATGTATGGTGTAGACATTTGTAGATACCCTTTACCAGATTAAGATTTTCCTCCATTTTTAGTTTGTTAAAAGTTTTTATCATGAAAGGATATTGACTTTTATCAAAAGTTTTTCCTGTATCTATTGATATAATTATGCCATTTCCCCCTTTTATTCTGTCAATGTGATGAATTAGATTGATTGCATTCTGAATGTTAAACTTCTCTTACAGACCTAAAATAAACCCTACCGAATGTTGTTACATTATCTGTTTTATGGTTTGATTTGCTCACATTTCTTTTAGAAATTTTCAACTATATTTTCCAAAGAAATTTGTCTGTAATTTTCCTTTCTCTTAATGCCAACTTAAAATTTAAAATTTCAGAGTGAAGTCTGTGCTGACCCCATAAGGTGAGCTGTGGGTCCTTGTTTTTCTCTTTTGTGAAAGTGTTTAGAATTATTTATTCCTAAATATGTGGAAGAATTCAATAATGAAGCCATTTGGGCCAGATTTTGAAATGTGATTTTTTTAATATGAAAACTTTAAAAAATATATTCAATTGCTTGGGTAGATAACGGGATAATCTGAATTTTTCCTGTCAGCTTTGATATACTTTTATTATTTTCCCCACCCTAGGGAATGTTTTTTCATTTCATTTAAAAGAAAGAAAAAAATAACTTAGGACCCTATTTCATTATACAAAGCAAAACACTTTTATAAATTTCATCAGTTACATCAAATATATTAACTATTATACAATATTATTAGGATATTTTACCAATAAGTAAACCTTTATACACCTCTTTAATCAAATGTCTTTGTTTCCCAATGAGATATTAGATTAATTAAAATAAGAATATGTTTTTTATAAACATTATTGGTAACCCATGTCCTCCACATTTCAAAAATTGTAAAAGCTACATAGCTCCAACAAAACCCAGTATTTTTAATTGCTATTAGATAGTTTTAAAAGTTCTTTTCTATTTTCTTGATCATACTTCTTTTTAAGGTTAAAGTGCTTGCTATCGTGAAAGATTTCTTAACAATTGGAAGTTGAATAATTTAGAAAATTCAGGTCTTCATTGTCTATCAATATTTCATAAAATGTACGATATCTATTACTTATACTGTAGCCACTGTCTAGAATTTCAGTTTTTTTACATGTGCATTTATTTTTTCTCAAACATTTAGATAAAAAAAAGCCCACAAAGTTTATAAATTTGGTCTCATTTTTTTAAGATAATTAATACAGATTCCAGTCCCTCCAGAAATATCACCCTAGGTTGTAAAATGCCCTCAGCACTATTTACCTTTCTCTCCTTAGAAATAGGTTCAGAGTAGAGCAAACCACAGGTAAACTCCTAGGGTTTCAGTAGTGATGGTGACATGAGGTGAGGAATAGTAAGGGCAACGTTCAGGATCTAGGTCAAGAATATGAGTGAGGGCCCCACCAATTCAAATTTAGGGTAACTTGTATGAAGTCCAAAGGCAAGGACTACACAGGCTGTCTTTATTAGGAATTTGGTTACACAAGCTCTGGGTCAGCTCCCATTCTTTGTGGCTATCCAGGCAAGCCATCTCACCTATTTAGCGTGGCCGGGTAGACCAAGGAAAGCACCAACAACTGGGTGCTTTTCATTGCTAATCCTGGCCTTGACTCACTCTCTGACCTCTCTTGGTGTGTTTCTTCAGCTGGAAAGTGAAGATAATAATAATGAGGTATTTAACAAGGGGTGTTGTGTGGATTAACAGTTAATAACATGTTTCATAAGACAAGGCAGCATTGAGCTTGTAAATACTAATAGAAAGTTTCTTCACACTACAAAGTAAATTAGTGCTTCTCTTGAAGAAAACCCAATATGCCAGAACATGAACATACAAAGCAGTTGAAATAAGGTGAATTTTTACTTGACAGAAGTAACTTCATTTTTTAAAAGAATACTCCACTGCTTTCCTTTTGATATTTGGTTCATACTTGTGCATTTAAAAGCTTTTATAAAGTTTATCTATACCGATTCTATTACTTTAATATTTAGTACGCAGAATACATGTTTTGACATGATTGGATATGATTTTTTTTCTCAAAAATTCAACTAAGAATAAATGTCATATAGTTTGTTACCTATATATAAGTTAACTTCATTTATGCAAGCCTTTTTGTCGCTTTGGTTGTTTCATCATGAAGTTTCTTGTATTACTTGAGGAAATTGTGTTAAATGTAATGAGTTTCAATTTATACAAGCTTTCTAGGACTCTGTAACATATCACATCAGGTAATCTATCTTCAATAGCTTAGCACCGAGTCAGCTGTTTGCAGGAAAAATTACATATGCCCACTAAACTAATTCTCCGTACAATGCTTTTCATTTCCTTTCTGTTTACTTACTTTGTTAGTCACAAAGATGAGGAAAAGTTACAGATATAAATCTTGAAGATGTAAATGTAAAAGAACTATGAGCTTACTAAAAGAAAATCAAAAGATGATAACTTACAGCTACTAAAAGAGTATAGTTGGTAGAGTGTCTGACTCTTGATTTCTGCTCAAGTCATGATCTCAGATCATGAGATAGAGCTGACCCTTGTAGCTGGGGTGGACCCTGCTTAAGATGATCTCTGTTCCTCTCCCTCTGCCACCCCCCATGCCACACACTCTCTCTCTCAAAAAAAAAAAAAAGAAAAAGAAAAAAATACTTCTTGAATTCTGGAATTATTATTGACATTACCAAGACAAGGTCAAATACAAAGACCAAAAAAATTATGCTGGTAAAGAAATCTTCATATAGAAATATTGAACACTATGTTTAGTAGGTATTGTTAAAATAATTTAGAAAACATGAAGTCACTAGGTATTTAGTTGAACTTTTGCTCAGGCTATGATTTAATGTTTTCTCACAGTGCTATTAAGAATTGTTGTTTTATAAATTTATGGGTATTTTAATGGGAATTTGAGAGGATTTCTGTAATACACATCTTATTTGATCTTTACAAATAATGTACTTCTAACCTCATTAATTCACTTAATACAAGTTTCTTGAGTGATATGAAGAATAAAATGAGACTCTGACAGTTTATTCATCTTTTTATATTTTACAAAAAATATTTATGAAGCCTTACCCATAGCCTTGCAATTTATTAAAAAATTATACTACAATAATCATTGAAATGTCTGTCAAGTCCCTCTCACTATGCCATATTGCTTCCTTTTTCTTTTTTTACCATCTAGATGATCTTTCCTCATTCTTCAATCTTTCTGTTCTAACTTCTTGCAAACACCTAGCTCTCCAGGTGTTTTATATATATATACATATATATATATATATGTATATATATACGTATATATATATGTATATATATGTATTATATGTAAATATAATGTATAAATGTATAATGTATAAAATATAAATATGTATATATACATATAAATATATGTAATATATGTAAAAAAATATATATATACATATATACACACACACACACACACACACACAGACAGAGAGAGAGACAGAGAGAGAGAGAGAAGAGATAATTGGTTTA
>NC_064812.1:57842013-57987082 GCF_023721935.1 Panthera uncia | reverse complement strand
AGACAGAGAGAGAGACAGAGAGAGAGAGAGAAGAGATAATTGGTTTATATTGAGGTGATATGGAACTACTTGTTTATTTTTTGTTGGTTCAGTAAAAATTTCCACCTAAATTAGATATCAGTTTTCTAAAAAAACAACATAAATTCAGATAAACCACAAAATTATGGGCAATCTGTACTGCTTTCATCATATACATGAAAGATTTTTGCAAATAGAAAAGTCTTGGGATCAGATGTTTGCAGAAGAAGGTCCTACCAGAGCCTATATCTACCAGATATAATTTTGAAACTAACTTTCTCTATGAGGTAATTCTTAAACTTTGGCTCAAAGTAATATTTCACTTTCATTAGATATTAAGCAAAACAGAATAAAGACCTGATCTTATGCACAGCTGTTCTGCTCCACTAGACTCAGAGTCTAATATTTTCAACTTTATTTTGGAATGAGTATATATAAAATTAAGGAGGTAGGAACTATTAGCAGAGAGCCTTCCTTAAGGATCACCACAAAAATTTCATCATTCTGATACTTGGTAAAGGTGGTTGGGGACATTATTCTCTTTACAAAAATATGAAGTACAGCCCCTGACATAAAAGAATATCTGGCCCAATATGTCAGTAGTGCCAGAGTTAATAGTTGATAAACTCTTATCAAGAGTGAGATACTAATACTTCTTTTATGACTTAATGAAATAAAAATATATATAAAAGCTCTTTTGTGAGCAAAACATATTTCTAAATAATCTTATTTTTCTATTAGTTTCTGTTCTAACTACAATTGTGGCATAGATATTTGAGGTAGTTTCAGTTATAAGATCACAAGTGGACAAATGGCATATGTTGTTAACTTTAATCAGTGGGCATTTTTAGGCTTTGGTTTGATAATTGGCATCATTGAAGTACTACGGAATTAGATAGCATATAATCTAGCATGGTGTCCTCTCATGAAGATCACACTTATCATATGGTCTCCCACACTTACCAGCAATGCAGTGTTTCAAACATAACTCTTTGAGATTTAATTACATCTGTAAAGTTGATATAATACCTCACTCATAGAATTCCTGAGTATCAGAGATAATAAAAGTAAAGAACAAAGCACATTAACATCTAGCAATCTCCTAAAATATAATTGCCATTATTATTGTTAGTCACTATATAAGTTCATTTTTCCTGTTATTAGAATTTTACCTGCAATTTACTAAGACTTCACCAAATGTTCATGCTGTTTTATTATGATATATAAAATCTCAGGAAAAACCTATAGGAATACACCAGGGATATAAAAATCTAATATTTAAAAAACCTAAGTTGTGGCACCCAAATAAATAGCAGATTATGCTCTATAAGAAAATCATATAAAATGAGAAATTACCACATTTTCTGTTACTTTATCTGCTTTGTATGAGTAGTATATGCCTGCTCCATCATATACTGGTTTCTAAGGGCCATGTGTCTGCAGTTCATGAAACTTGAGCACTAGGTGGCACTCTTGTATCCTTGATTAAATGAACACAATTAAACTTTTCATTGTTTCCAAACAAATTAGGGCTGGTTTTCAAACTTTTAATCAACTAGATTTCATAGGAACCTCTGACACACTATAGCATTGTTTCTGGAAAATATTTGGACATGTAATGTGCATTTAGGATGCCCACTGGGTCTTTCTTGGAAAATTATAGCCTTTAGAATTAGCAGGGATCATTTAGTTTTCTTTTAGACAATATTTGCCTGGGTCTGCTTCTAAGAGGGTCATTCAGGATCTCCCATAAATTATGGGAACAATTTGTGTTGCTTTTATAGTTTTTAAATTATTTTAAATTGGTAAAGAAAACCATAGTAAAATGTCCATACTAAATTATATTTCATAAAAATATCCACAGACTAAGTAAAATACCAAAAAATAATATTTACTTGAACAATCATGTTGACTCATTTTATGTAGTCCTTAAACAAATTTTTTCTTAATTTTAAAAATATATTTAGACCTCTTGATTAAAAACAAAAAAAGTGGCATCAATTAAATTTGTAGCAATACACAGATTTTTGGCTTTCATTTTGTTTTTACATTCAGGCCTACCTATGTTTAGGAATCCATTACTATATCACAAACATGTGCACAGCCCTTATGAAATGCCGGGTAGGGTTTGGATGTATCCACTCTGAGCAGATATTTACCTTGAAGTGATGAGGAGTTTGATGACAAGTAAAATGCAAATACATGTTCTCTTGATAATGTTCTGCCAAAGTGAGATACTGGTACAAATACTGCAACTGAGATAATAAATAATATGTATTTTGAAAAACAGACTCCATTTTCTAAATATTTGTCAAATGAATACAATACTTGGAGGTTTCTTTCTGATTTAACAACTAAACAACTTTGATTTGCCTCTCCAAAATCTGTAACAATGTTACCATGTCATAGGAGGAGATACATGCCTTCATTTTCAATAAAATGGAAAAACTGTCTTAGAAGTAAATATTTGACAAAGATGCCCCTCTTTCCTGAAAAATAACTGAGATAGTTGTAAATCATAATTCTATCACGGTGAAAATTCCATCAGAAATGCAAATTTCAACTGGATGTCAAATATGTTCAATGATTCTCTCCATATCAGACAAATTAAAGAATGACAACAGTTGTTACATATTATTAGTGATTCAAATTTGATAGCATTTCCTCTTTGCTTAGCTTCTAATCCCACACAGTCTTCTCTTGAGTGGCTCCATGAGAAGAAAAGGTCATGTGGAGTGTGGTTTAAGAGCTTGGAGCTTGCCTTTACTAGCTATGTCACCTTGGATAAATTACTTAACCTTAGTCTAATTTCCTCATTTGTGAAATGGAGATAATACATTGTAGGTGTCTTATGGTGAATAATGAATTAATGTTACTAAAATGTATGCAAAAGTGCTCAGTAGGAAAAAAAAATCACTTCTCCTGTATGTTTTTTCTTTATTACTCACATATAGCACTTCTGACACTTTTGGCCACCAAATTTGTGTTGGGAGAAAAGTACCCTGTGACATGACCAGGGAATCTTAGAATTCAATTCTGACACCATCAGAAGTTAGCTGAAGTTAGTATCAGATCCCACAAATTATGGCCTCAGTTCCGCAAGACTGCCTTCCCCATTTGAAATGTCAATTGCAAGTTCCAGGTTGTTATCTGTACTTCTGACCTACTGGCTATGAATTGGGGGTCCCATGACTCCCTTGTCAGGTTCAACAGTTTGCTAGAATGGCTCGCAGAACTCAGAGAAACATTTTATTTACTATATTACTATTTTATTATGAAAGGATATAATTCAGGAAGAGCCAGATAGAAGAGATGCATAGGACAAGGGAAAAGGAAAGGATGTGGCCCTCTGGATAGTCCACTGTCCCCCCTTCTCCATGTGTTCAGCAACATGGAAGCTCTCCAAACATGTGCTTTGGGGATGGACACTTCATTATGTATCCATAATGTATGCATTATGTATGCATTATGTGTGCATATTAACCCCACTTCTAGCCCCTCTTACCTCTCTGGAGAATGAGGTGTGGGGCTGAAAATCCAAGCTTCTAAATATGGCTTGGTCTGTCTTATGACTGTCTCCCATCTTGGAGCCCATCTAGAGTAGCCTCATTAGAATAAAAGGGATATTCCCCAGGATATTCCTAGGGATTCAGAAGTGTGGTGTCAGGAACCAGGATCAAAGACCAAATATTAGAACAAAAGATGCTTGTAGCTCTTCTCAGTTAGGTTACTTCAAGGGTTTTGGAACTCTGCCAGGAACTGGGGGCATGGACCAATTATGTATTTTCTATTATCTTACAAGGTGTATAGATAGTAAGTGCTATATAAACGTCTGTTATTTAAGAAAAAAAATCAGTATTCAATCTTGAATGGGTATTGAAATTACAGAGTAAATTTAAACATTTTCTATTTGTAACTTATTTTTACAGATCAGTGTTTTTTCTCACATATTTCTTTTTAAAAAAAATATTTTTGAATGTTTATTCATTTTTGAGAGACAGGGACAGAGTGTGAGTGGGGGAGGGTCAGAGAGAGAGGGAGACACAGAATCCAAAGCAGGCTCTAGGCTCTGAGCTCTCAGCACAGAGCCCAACGCAGGGCTCGAACCCATGAACTGTGAGATCATGACCTGAGCCGAAGCCGGACACTTAACCGACTGAGGCACCCAGGTGCCCCTCTTACATATTTCTAACAAATCACTTTGAATATTTGGATTTTTCAGAAAATTAGTAATGTAAAAATAGGGTCCAAGCATGGACAAAAGTGCAGTCATTTTACATTTGAACCAAGTAAATATGTCACTTATTCATATATGTATAACATTAAAATTAAGTTGTCCAATAAGATGAGCTTCCTAAAATTCACTTTTTATATTGGTAAACATTAAATAACACATTCTCTTTAACTTTCATTCATCAGGTTATAGAAATTTGCAAATGTTAAGTGTTCTATACTCAAATATGCATAATTTGAGGAACAATACACTTAATCCTGGTACTCAGAACTTGCTCTTGTCAAAGATTTCAGACCTTGGACTATACAACACACAGCTTTGAAATTTTTCACATATGAAATATAACTTTTGATAGTGGAACTGTAATTTTAGTGTTAAAAATCCTATCTGGTTACCTTGGCTTGAGTTGTATTTTTAAGGTTAGTTTTGTGATTCTTTTACTCAGTTTATATTTAAACTTTAAAATAACAGGATGTGCTTGAATATTCAGAAGTACATTATTATCTGCGCTGGAGTTGGAGTGACTTTTTTTTCCCTCAGAATCTCACCTGTCAATCACACAACAGACCTTTTTCCCCTGTTCTTCTGAGCCAAAACCCACTACTTCTGGGTTGTTTGGCTCTCTGTTAGCCCTCACAAGCTGAAATCCTACACTGAATAAACCATCAATATTTATTTTATATATAAAGTCTCCTACTTTTATATCAGAAAAGTGGATCATGTGGTGGAGGAGTGAAATCTCAAGAGCACTAATTAAACATCAATAACCCAAACCTACATAGATGCAGTTTTCTAAGTGGCACACTTGTATTGCCTTGAACCCCTTAACATTTCCAGATTCAATACTTCTGAACCTCTTTGTCTGCTCAAATAACCAAGAAGTGCTGATCTATGACAGACTCATCAACAACACTTTAGGTATCATGTGAGTTCTGAATGGTCTGTACAAGAAAACATTAGGCATAGCCCAGTATCTCCTTCAGCCCAAAAGTTCATACAGCTCTCTGGAGCATGTTATCCATATAAAGCCAAAGTATGCAAATAAGCCCACTTTAATGGGCTTCAATAGTTGATTTGGGGTTAGTTTCCCTTACTTCATCATTTCTAAAAGGTACACGTTGAAACACCATGAAATTGAATGAATGTTATGCTCAATTTTGGCTGAAAAGAGATGGTTTACTTAAGGCATGTGGGCCCCAGCTAGATCTCAGTTAGAAGGATATAAAGTACATTAACACCAGACTTGCCCTGGAGGCTAAAACTTAGCTTTTCAGTGAGAGAGAGAGAGAGAGAGAGAGAGAGAGAGAGAAAGGAAGTGTCTAAATCTTTGTTTTTGATTTTGCCAGGTTAAGGAAAACTGTTTACTTGCTACTGCCTGAAATCATAATTTGGTTAAGGTATTTACATTTAACCCTTAGACAAATTGCTACTTATGTACCTTAAGTACCTTATAAATATGTTTTTATAGTGATAATGAGTATCTTGAACATAGTCGACAGTTTCATGAAGAATTTATATCCCTAAATTGAACTAATAACCATGAGTTTGCCCATGTCAGTTGGATAGATAACAGAGTTTGGAGATATATCCTCTGGATATTTATTTAATTTTTAAAATAGCAACGTAAAAATCACATTTTTCCATTATATTTTATTTACACTATTATCTAGTCCTTACAAAACCATCTTGATCCCATTTTATATTTTCTATATATTGTCTCTATATACAATATATAGTATATTTTGTAAATATAAATATATATTCTTATTTATAAGGGATAGATAACTTGCCTAAAATGTGTGAATGACAACTTCTCTCATTCTGCTGACAAAGTAGAATGAGCACTCAGAAGTGGGGAAATTTGGTTTCTAATCTCAGTATTACTAGAAAGCTGTTCTTTGATCTAGAGCAATTACATGCATCAGGATGACCATCACCATTTATACCTTTGTTCAGGTTTGCTCTGACTGCTCTGCCCCTTACGTATGTTATCACGCATAAAAATTCTACCCACATTTTGTGTTTCAGAGTCTGTTCCTCCTTTGATGCTCTTTCCACCTGCTGAGCCAAACTTGATCTCTCTTTTTCAGATTGGTAGAATCATAACACATTAATATTAGAAATGTCTTACAAAACGACATAGGTCAACTGCCCAGTTAAAATAGTCATCCATCCAACCACTGTCACAACAGATAATCAGACTCTGCTTGAATACTAGTACTGACAAGGAGTAGTAAATCAGGAGAAATCCTATTTTAATCTCCAGAAAGCTCAACTTTCAGGAACTTCACATTCAGGTTGCCCAAATTCTGTGCAGAGCTGAAAGGAAAGTCAGTACACTGCATAAGTGGAAACATGCAAATATTCAAGCAAAATGTATTTTTCTTTACATTAACAAAACTACTTCAGTCTCCCCAGAGATTGTCTACCTCTAGACCTCAAATATTTCCCTTGTCTGAGAGTGCAAAATATATTGGCTGGTAACCAGATAGGATCTTTGCACTGTAAGGGGACATTTCCTTTCTTTCAGAATGGGAGCAGGGAGGGAAGCAGAGCACCTACCTTAACATACACACACACACACACACACACACACACACACACACACTCTTAAACCTTCTTCCCTACATTAACTTTGCAAAAGTCAGTTCACGTTGTGAAGAGGGATGTGAGAATTAACTTATCTCCTCTGCTTTTATAAACTGTGTATTTAGAAAATAATTTCTTGAGAAATAAGAAAAGATGGAAAATAAATCTTAATTGATGGCAGAAACCCAATAATAAAGAATGCCCCCAACATCTTTTACTAGATAAATCAAACTCACCATGACAAGTCACTGTATTATAGAATAGCTTGCTTTATTTTCAGAATCTAACACAAACAGTGGTAAATCCAAGTTGCTACTTTTCCTCAGTTTTGATCAAACATGTGGAAACAGTAAGACAAAACAGAGTCTTTACTTGAATAGATGAAAAGGAAACTCATATATCTATGTAACAGCCATTGTGAAAAAATTCTCTTGAAATCTAATGATTTTTTGTGTGTCATCACTCAATCCTATGAAAAGCTTCAAGATATTTTTTAGAACTCTTGACTAAACGATTTTTATTTGTCTAATTTTAGTAATTTTAATTAGGTTTTATTTTCCCAAAACTTTATAGAAATAGTGCTGGCTCTGCCAATATGTCTGGTAAATTTGGATGTATTTCCAAAAGAAAATCTGTCTTTAATTTCCATAAGTAAGCATTTTCTCCTTTGAAAAGGGACTTCTGTCATACAATAAAATTACTTGCAAGAAAAAAACGAACACATTGGCAAATTAAATCATTACCCAAAACCATAATGCTGGGAAAAGTCATTGTATGTTATTTTATGTTATTTTATCTTCTTAGAAAGATTTACGTCTGTGATATAAGAGCAAAAAGAAGAAGGCATGTCTATAAATTGTAGGAGTCAGTAAAAATACAGGTTATCTCTGAGGATTTTAATTTTTAAAAAAATAATTTATGATGAAAATAATTTTCAGTCATCTAGCACAATAAAAAATGCCCATGCCTTTGTGACCCAGAATTTACATTTTTAGAAAAACTGTAGGATAAGTGCATAAAAACATATGTACAAAAATGTTTATTACAGCATTACTGGTAGAAACAAAAAAGGAATGCTTATAAACTAAATGTCCATCAATAGGGGATAGATAGAACATATTTATAAGATGGGTTATAGCATATCAGTTACAATAAATGAACTAAAATTAATGTATCAAAAAATAAATCTCAAAACATAATGATAAAATAATTATAAAATTATAACATGTTACAAAAACATATGATACATTTATTTAAAAAAACAAAAAATACTACATGCTCTTCAATAATACACACATATGTATATATAAATGTATTAAAAAGATTGCAAGTACATATATTCACTTCATGATAAAATCTATTTCCAGTGAAGGGGAAGTGACTAGACATAGGGGAAGGGGCTTCAAATTGATCTATAATATATGTTAGTGATTGTATAAAAACAGATCAAACAGTGTGATCACATTATAACACTTAAATTCTGGTTGGTGGATAATTGGTTCTGCATTATATTTTGTTTGAATATTTCTTCATTTTAGAATTTCTGAACCATGACCACAAGATAACCCAGGGAATTAGTTTAGTAAAATGTTAATTATTTAAGTAAAGATAAGCATCCCTTTGTTGATTATTTGGTGTGCTTAACATTAAGCAACCTTTACATAACAAGATTTGAAGCAAAATGTGAACCTGTTCAGATGTGTTAGGATGACAGAACCTTCAAGCCATTTATCCAGAACTTCTAGATTGAATTCATTTATGAGAGTACTGATTTTAGTGATGAAGCCATACATAGATCCCAGGATTCTTTGAAATTTTGGCTGAAATAAGACAATATCATAAGCTTTTTCTTTCTACGAATATACTATTCTACATCTAGTTTCTACTAACTACTTGAAGAAACTGTTATTTTTCAGAATTTACCAAAAGACCTACTGCTCTTTTTTAAACATTTTTTAATGTTTATTTATTTTTTGAAAGAGAGACTGAGCATGAGCAGAGGAAGGGCAGAGAGAGGGAGACACAGAATCTGAAGCAGTCTCCAGGCTCTGAACTGTTATCACAAAGCCTTTATTCGGGCCTCAAACTCACAGACTGTGAAATCATGACCTGAGCTGAAGTCAGACGCTTGACTGACTGAGCCACCCAGGTGCCCCGACCTACTGCTATTTTTAAATGTTTAATAACACTTAACCCTTTTTTTAGTCTATAAATTGAGATTTGGAGTTTCCCCCAAATTTTGGTTTGAAATTGATTGAATTTCACACACGTAAAGGATTTTCCTTCCATGTTGTCCCCCAGGCCCACATGAGAACAGATTAGGCACAATGACAAATGTATCGCCTCTCTATCCCCCAACTCATAGAGCACTTTCTTTGTGTGGAATTACTACCGTGGTCTGTTAAATGGTGATTTCCAGTACCTAGCTCCACCATGAAAGATGAAAAGGCTGTATATCCTTTAGTGAGGATTCAAGTACATTTCTGAGTTTCCACCAATAAGACATTTTTGCTAGGGACTTTGAATATTGAACATGTGGTTCCAAGTGGAGTCAATGGAGTGGGTAAGATCCTTGCAGTTTTGGTGGTAACAGGGACAATTTGGTAGCAGCAAGAGTCTCACTAGAGCCTGCAGCTGCAACAAATTAGCTGCATAATGCCAGGAATAGCAACCCCTTGGACTGTCCTATGTATGACCCAAGATTTACAGCCTCAATTCTGTGACCTAACTGAATACCTTTTCTGTTAAAGTTATCCAAGTTCCTATCTGTTGCTTGCAACCAAAAAGTCTGATCTAGATCTACTAAACAATCATTTGAAACACCCCAAAAGCTAAAAAGGCCTATTTATGCCTGTTTTGGAATAGAAATGTAGAGAAAAAGTGAAAATTTCAATTTGAAGTAGAATCTAGGATACATATTATGCCTGTTTTTAAAAAAAAAGGTTTTATAATGGTGCTGTTTTTTTTTTTTAATTTCATGCACAAAGATAAGTTCCCTTATCAATCAAGAATGCACGTGTATTTTTTAAAAATCCCATTTCCCTCTATGCTGAATAACCTTCAAGTTTTCTATTTTAGATTCATGATGTAAGTAAGAGGGATGTGAAGGGAAAAGCATCATGCCGATCTCAGTGGCACGTTAATGCCATTGCTAGAGTTGGAAACCCACTTAATGAAAGTGGCTAACACTGTCTTTTAAAAAAGAATAATTAGAAAAACGTATATTAGTTTCTCAATATCAGAGGAATTGGTAATTATTATTTAATGACTAAAAATATAGTTCCATAGTTCCTAGAAGAACTAAATATATTCTTGCCCTCAGAGGTCACAGCTAACATGTAAAAGTCTCTGGATTTTTCAATCTTAATAGCAGTTGGACTAAGTTATCTTTTAATCTCAGAGAAAGTACCAACTTTAGATAGGTTTATATTCTACTTTTAGTGGTATTGCTAGTTGTTATAGGTTGAATTGTGTCTCCCCAAAATGCTTATATTGAAACTCTAAGTAACTAGAATGTATCCAACTATATTTGGAGATTGGGTCTTTAAAGAGATAATTATGTTAAAACGAGGTCATCAGGGTGGATTCAAATTCAGTCTGGCATGTGTCCCTTTAGAAGAGGAGTTTGCACCCAAGGAGATGCCAGGGATACATCCACAGAGAAGAAAGACCATGTGAGGACATAGTGACAAGGCGGTATCTGCAAGCCAAGTAGAGAGGCCTCAGGAGAAACCCACCCTGATAACACTTGGGTATGACTTCTGACCTCCAGAGCTGGAAGAAAGTACATTTCTGTTGTTTAAGCCATCCAGCCTGTGGTATTTTGTTACAGCTGCCCAGGGAAATTCATATATGAGTATGACTTGGTTTTCAATGACAAATAAAATCCTGAAACAAATAAGATTCAGATTACTCTATGTATCTGATATAGAACAGAGATCTTCAAACTGACAAATAAGAAATCAATTAAATATGATGTAATATGATAAAATGTTAGGCTATGGTTGTTGTTTCTTTTTCTTTTTCTTTTTTTTTTTTTTTTTTTTTGCCTTTGTACATGCCCATAGTTATTTCCTTGATTTTTGACTCTTGGGTATGTCAGTGTATGATGGCCAGTTTCCCTTTTTAGGAAAGGGCAGGCTTCTATTTTGGGAATTAAGCCCTTTCTACTTTTTGATATTAAAATATCTTTTTGTTGTTGTTATATGATGTTGATTATGGATGGTCTACTTTTACTTTTTAATGATGTTATTTTCTTTTACTTAATAAAGCAAGTTTATAACCCTCTGACAGGATTGGTAAGAGAAATTTAACCACCTAGGAAGCAAGGACTAGATTAATTCTCTACAGAAGTTGACTGTAAGAAACCAACAATAATGAAATTTAGTGGATTCATTTTGGAAATAAAAATAAACATTGCTCCCTACTGCTTAGCCTATTTACCAGGGGCACAAATGAGAAAAAGCATGCTGGCAGTAAAATGATAGTCAAAGAGTTTGCAGGAAGGAAGAAAATGGTACAAGGTAGAATTCAACAGAACATTCTTAATTCCTAGTTCATGAAATCATTGTATTTTGACTTAGAATTACTTAATTTCCAATTAAATTTTAAAAGATGATATGTAATAAGTCAACTTTTTCAGCATTCTGTGTATAACAGATAATAAATGTTAGGGTCATTTCCTCCTTCCTTTATGTAAAATTGTGTTCCATAGTGACTCTACCAGTTTGCCTTCCCACCAACAGTGCATGAGGGTTCCTTTTTCTCCACATCCTCACCAACACCTGTTGTTTCCTGTGTTGTTGATTTTAGCCATTCTGACAAGTGTGAGGTTATATCTCATTGTAGTTTTTATTTGCATTTCCGTGATAAGTGCTGATGAGCATCTTTTCATGTGTCTGTTGGCCATCTAGATCTTCTTTGCAGAAATGTCTGTTCATATCTTCTGCCCATTTATTTGTTCTTTGTATATAGAGTTTTCTAAGTTCTTTATATATTTTGGATCCTAAACCTTAATCTGATATGTTATTTACAGGTATCTTCTCCCATTCCATACGTTGCCTTTTAGTTTTATTGATTTTTTTTTTCCTCTGTGCAGAAGTTTTTTATTTTGATGAAGTCCCAGTAGGTTATTCCTGCTTTTGTTGTAAAAAAAAATGTTATTATGACCAATGTAAGAGAAATTAATGCCTGTGTTCTCTTCTAGGATTTTTATGGTTTCAGGTCTCACATTTAGGTCTTCGATCCGTTTTGAATTAATTTCTGTATATGGTTTAAGAAAGTGGTCCAGTTTCATTCTTTTGTATGTTGCTGTCCAGTTTTCCCAACACCATTTGTTGATGTGATTGTCTTTTCCCCATTGGATATTCTTTACTGCTTTGCTGAAGATTAATTGGTCATATAATTGTGAGTTTATTTGTGGGTTTTCTATTCTATCATACTGATCTATGTGTCTGTTTTTGTACTAGTACCATATTGTTCTAATTGCTACAGTTTTGTAATATAACTTGAAGTCCAGAATTGTGATGCCTCCAGCTTTGCTTTTCTTTTTCAAGGTTGCTCTGGCTATTCAGGGTCTTTTGTGAGTCCATACAAATTTGAGGATTGTTTGTTTTAGCGCTGTGAAAATGCTGTTGGTAATTTGTTGCAAATTGCATTAAATGTGTAGATTGCTTTGAGTCGTATAGACATTTTAACAATATTTGCTCTTCCAACCCATGAGCATAGAGTATCTTTCTATTTCTTTGTTCCGTCTTCAGTTTCTTTCATCAGTGTTTTATAGTTTCCAGAATACAGGTCTTTACCCTCTTTGGTTAGGTTTATTCCTAGGTATCTTATTGTTCCGGGTGCAATTGTAAATGGGATTGATTCCTTCATTTCTCTTTCTGCTTCTTCATTATTGGTGTATAGAAATGCAACAGATTTCTGTACATTGATTTTGTATCCTGCGACTCTACTGAATTTGTGTATCATTTCTAGCAGTTTTTTGGTGTGTTTTATATATATCATATCATCTGTAAATAGTATAAGTTTTACTTCTTCCTTGCTGATTTGGATGCCTTTTACATCTTTGTGTTGTCTAATTGCTATGACTAGGACTTCCAGTACTATTTTGAATAAAAGTGGTAAAAGTGGACATCCCTGTCTTATTCCTGATGGTAGAGGAAAAGCTCTCAATTTTTCCGCATTGAAGATACTATCTGGGCTTTTCATATATGGCCTTTTAATATTGAGGTATGTTCCCTCTAACCCTACTTTGTTGAAGGTTTTTATCATGAATCGTTGTTATAT
Source organism: Panthera uncia (assembly GCF_023721935.1). NCBI lineage: Eukaryota > Metazoa > Chordata > Mammalia > Carnivora > Felidae > Panthera > Panthera uncia. Next base: position 57,973,950 of record NC_064812.1, on the reverse strand, counting down.
TTTGTCAAATACTTTTTCTGCACCTACTGAAATGATCATATGGTTCTTATACTTTCTCTTATTGCTATGATAACACATTGATTGATTTTCAAATATTGAATTACCCTTGCAGTCCTGGAATAAATCCGACTTGATCATGGTGAATAATTTTTTTAATGTATGTTGGGTTTGGTTTGCTGGTATTTTGTTGAGGATTTTTGCATTTGTGTTCTTGAAAATATTGGCCTCTAGTTCTTTTTTATTGTGGTGTCCTTACCTGGTTTTGGTATCAGGATAGTGCTCGTTTCATAGAATGAGTTTGGAAGTTTTCCTTCCCATTTTATTTATTTATTTTTTTGAAACAGTTTGAGAAGAATAGGTATTAACTCTTTAAATATTTGGTATAATTCACCTGTGAATCCATCTGGTCCTGGGCTTTTGTTTGTTGAGAGTTTTCTGATTACTGATTTAATTTCTTTGCTGGTTATAAGTCTGTTAAAATTTTGTTTCTTTCTGTTTCAGTTTTGGTAGGTTTTATGTTTCTAGAAATTTATCCATTTCTCTAAGTTATCCAGTCAGTTGGCATATATTTTTTCATAATATTCTCTTATAATTCATTGTATTTCTGGTATGTTTGTTATTTCCCCTCTCTCATTTGTGATTTTATATCTTTCAGTCCTTTTTCTTTTTTTCTTGATAAATCTGGCTAGAGATTTATCAACTTTATTGTTTTTTTTTTTCAAAAAAAACAAGTTCCCAGTTTCATTGATCTGTTTTATTGTGTTATTTTTTAAGTTTCTATATCATTTATTTCAGCACTAATCTTTATTATTTATTTCTGCTCCTTTTTAGGTTTTAGTTGTTGTTTTTTTCTAGCTGTTTTAGGTGTAAGTTTAGGTTGTTTATTTGAGATTTTTCTTGCTTCTTGAGGTACGCCTGTATTGCTATAAACTTCTTTCTTAGAACCACTTTTGCTGCATCCCCAAGGTTTTGAACTGTTGTGTTTTCATTTTCATTTGTTTCCACATATTTTTAATTATTATTTTTTATCTCTGTTCACCCATTTATTGTTTAGTAGCATGTTATTTAACCTCCATATATTTGTGGTCTTTCTAGATTTTTTTCTTATGGTTGACTTCTAGCTTCATAGCACTGTGGTCAGAAAAGATACAATGGTATGACTTTGTTGTTTTAGAATTTTTTGAGGCATCTTTTATAGCCTAATATGTGATCTATTGTAGAGAATGTTTCATGTGCACTTGAAAAAAAAAATGTGTATCCTGCTGCTTTAGGATAAAATGTTTGTGAAGTGAAGTCCATCTGGTCCAGTGTGTCACTCCACACCATTGTTTCCTTGTTGATTTTCTGTTTAGGTGATTTGTCAGTTGACATAAGTGGAGTGTTAAAGTCATTTACTGTTATTGTATTATTCTAGATTAGTTCCTTTATGCTTGTTATTACTGTTTTATGTGTTTGGGTGTGTCATGTTGGGTGCCTAAATATTTACAGTTTTTATATCTTCTTGTTGAATTGTCCCCTTTATTATTGTACAGTGTCCTTTGTCTCTTGTTGCAGTCTTTGCTTTAGAGTCTTTGTATGATACACGTATTGCTACTCTGGCTTTGTTTTGACATCCATTTGGATGATGAATATTTCTCCACCTCCTTTCTTTCAATCTACAGGTGTCTTTAGGTCTAAAATTAGTCTCCTGTAGGCAGCATATACATGGGTCTGTCATCCTTTGTCTTTTGACTAGAGCTTTTAGTCCATTTACGTTCATGATATGTATTTATTGCCATTTTATTACTTGTTATGTGCTTGTTTCTGAAGATTTTCTTCAATCTTTTCTTGTCTTTCTTTCATGGTTTATTCTTTCTTTAGTAATATATTTGAAATTCTTTCTCTTTTTTTCTTTACATAGTTATAAGTGGTATTTGATTTGTAGTTACCATTAGGTTTGTATATGCATGTAGCAGTTTATAATAAGTTGATGGTCTTTTAAGTTTAAACTCATTCTTTACTCCTCTCCTCCTCACGTTTTAGGTATGTGGTGTCATATTTTACATCCTTTTATTTTGTGAATCCCTTGACTGGTTTTGCACAGAAATACTCATTTTACTGCTTTTGTGTTTCCTACATTTATACTGTCATTTTGGTCTTTCCCTTTCACTCAAACAGTCCCCCTTAATATTTCTTGCAGGGCTGGTTTAGTGGTCATAAGCTCCTTTGATTTTTGTTTGTCCAGGAAACTCTATCTCTCCTTCTATTCTGAATGATAGCCTTGCTGAATAGAGTGTTCTTGGCTGCAGATTTTTCCCATTCAGCACTTTGAATATGTCATGCCACTACTTTCAGGCTTGGAAAGTTTCTTCTGAAAAATCTTCTGATAGCCTTATGGGATTTCCTTTGTATGTAGCTGTCTTCTTTTGTTTTGTTGCTTTTTAAATTTTTTTTTTTTAATTTTTATTTATTTTTGAGAGAGAGAGAGAGAGAGACAGAGTGTGAGCAGGAAAGGGGCAGAGAGAGAGAGGGAGACACAGAACCCGAAGCAGGCTCCAGCTCAGCAAGCTGAGCTACCAGCACAGAGCCAGATGCAGAACTCACGTTCTGTGAGATTATGACCTGAGCTGAAGTAGGACGCTTAATTGACTAAGCCAACCAGGTGCCCCTTGTTTTGCTGCTTTTAATATTTTTTATCACTGTAGTTTGCTATTTTAATTACAATATATCTTGGTGTAGATCTGCTTTCGTGATTTTGTTGGTGTTCTTTGTGCATCGTGGAATTGGATATCTGTTTCCTTCCTCAAATTCGGCAAGTTTTCAGCTATTATTTCTTCAAATAAATTCTCTGCCCCCTTTTCTGTCTCTTCTTCTGGGATCCCTGTAATATAAATGTTATTATGGTTGATGGAGTCGCTGAGTTTCCTACATTTATTCTCATTGTGCATAATTATTTTCTCTCTCTTTTGTTCAGCTTGATTACTTTCTATTACTCTTCTAGGTTATTAATTCATTCATCTGCTTCTTCCAGCATGTCCTTCATTCAAGAGTGTTTCTTATTTCATTTTTTTAGCCCTTTGTCTCTGCTATGTAATTCCTTATCGTCATCTTAATGGTCTGATGTCCTCCACTCTTTTGTCAAATCCAGTGAATATCCTTATGATCATTGCTTTAAATTCTCCATCAGGCATGCTACTTACATCTGTTTTGCTTAGATCTCTGGACATGACCTTGTCCTGGTCTTTCATTTGGGACAGATTCTTCTGTCTTCATATTTTGTCTAAGTCCCTTTGCCTGTTTCTTTGTGTTAGGAAAATCACTTATATCTCCTATATTTGATGGTAATTAATTTATAAAGAAGAGATCCTATAGTACCCTGCAGTGTAGTGTCCCCTGTTCTTCTAAGCCTGGTGCTTTCAGGAGTGTCTCTAGTGTATGCTACATTTGCTCTGCTGTTGTGTCCTCATGACTTTATCCTTCAAACTAGTCATCTGCATAGGCTCTTTTTTCCTGTATTGGGCAGTGTTTGGTCCAGATCCTGAATGTGGCACATTTTACCTAGTTGTGCCCTGGTCCACTTATGAACTGAGACCTGTTTCCACTGCCACCTGAAACTGAACTGAAACTCCTGGGTAGGGAGGTGTGGTGTTGGCAAGGGTTTGGGCTGGTCTTCTTGGGGAGGTGGCCTGCTGTACTGGGACTGAAGCAAGCATGACTGGGAGGGGTGGTTTTGCTAGAACACAGGAGTGCAGGGCTTGGTGTAAGCAAGTTAGGTAGAGAGTGTAGACACTGTTCTGGTTCCTGGAGGTGGTTTTGTGTTTCTGCCTAGGGGCAGGGAAGGGAAATGGTACCTACCAGTTAATTTGTTCCTGGAGGGGTCTCTCTGTGAATACTACCTCTCTGGGACATGTTCCAAGATGAGCAACTAACCTCCCCATTGTGTGCCTCAGGTATTCTTTCAATGGCTTTTCCATGCTGTATATCCACATGCTATTTGCCCTGTGTTTTCTCCAAGAGCAGCCCCAATGCCCTGTAAGCTCTTCCAGAGCCAAGTATGCTGCCCTTTAAAACTTCAGGCTTTAAACCCTCCTGGAGTCAAGAACTCATGAAATTCATGCCCTCTAGCTTTCCAAGACAATGCTATGGGCATTCGTTTTCCCTGTGTGCTCCCTTGTGTGCTAGTCCATCTCTCACCCTTCACTGCAACTGGGACTCCCTCCCCAAGACTGCAGCCATGATCCATTTCTTTCCCAAGCCATGTCTCTGCACTTCCTGCTTTCTTTGATATGGCTTCTTCTCTATTTTTAATTGTTGAGTTTATCCTGCCACCCTCCAGGTTGATTTCTGCAGTGTTTAGGATGATTTGATAGTTATCTAGTTGTATTTGTGGTCCAAGGTGAACCCTTGTACTCTGTTTCTATATCCCTCCACTCTTCCATGGTGCTTTTTCTATTGGTGGACTTTTCAGGGAAAGTGTATACATACAACTATACTTTAAAGGTGTATCATTATATAATCCTTCAGAAAGTACCTACTATTTTCCTATCAGCATTGTTTGCTTATCTGCAAGTTTGACAGTCTTTTATGAATTGATTTTGAAAAATAGAGTACTTGTCTAAGCTATATTCGTGGGATATGGATGTTTTTAATTTTAAATTTTGGTTTTTAAAAAATTTTTTAATGTTTATTTATTTTTGATGGGGGAGAGGGGCAGAGAGAAAGGGCAACACAGAATCTGAAGCAGGCTCCAGGCTCCAAGCTGTCAGCACAGAGCCTGATGCAGGGCTTGAACTCACATATGGTGAGATCATAATTTGAGCCTGAAGTCAGAGACATTTAACCAACCGAGCCACCAAGGCACCACTAAAATTTATGTTTTGATGCTAATTAAAAAAAATAATAATGTTTATTTATTTATTTTTGAGAGACAGAGCGAGGGAGCCCAAGCGGGGGAGGGAGAGAGAGAGAGAGGGAGACACAGAATCCGAAGCAGGCTCCAAGCTCCAAGCTGTCAGCTCAGAGCCCAATGCGGGGCTCAAACCCATGAACCATGACATCGTGACCCAAGTCGAAGTTGGACATTTAACTGACTGGGCCACTTGGGCACCCCTCAATGCTAATTTTTAATTAATTATTTTTATTTTAATAAATTAAAGTTGGGGAAATATCTTTACACTTGGAATTAGAGCTGGAAGAGATTTCCCCAAAGTTACATAGTTAGCAACAGAGCTGGTTCTAGAATACAAGTGCCCTAAGTCCCTGTCCTGATCTCAGGGACCACTGAACTATACTTCCTCAAGAAATAATTTCCCGGTCATGGACTCAGACCCAGCCAATAACAGGGAGAGTGCCAAATCCTAATCACCACACCAGTGCAGTCAGAAATCTTGAGTTTTATTTCCATCTCTGCCATTTCCCAATTCTATGAACTTAAACACTCAGCTTATCAATAATTTAGTGTCCTTTTGTGTAAAATGCCATGGGTCCCTTATACTACAAATATTCTATAATAGTGAATGTAAGTAAAAATACTACTTTAGCTATAAATATCTTATTTATGAGTATATTATTCCTATTACTTTTGAATAGCTTTCCCTCCTTTTTTAAAATTTGGTCTTAAGTACTTTCTTATTCTATTTACTATAATGTTTACCATTTTATTGCAGACTAATAGTAGCTGGCATCTTCTACTACACAAAATCCAGAATGGAAAAAAAATGCAAAAATAGATTTTGAAGAAATGTAGATAATTATTAGTGGAAAAGAAACTAGTTTAGTTCTGAGAAAACTATTTATGAGCTACTTAAACCCATAATTATTTAAAGTTTTTTTTCAAAATAATTTCTGATTTACAGAAAAATTACATGAGTAGTAAATAGAATTCTTGTCCAAGAATATTGCCAAGAGTCTTCAAATGTTAACATCCTACCGTATTTCCTTTATCACTCTTTCAAGTAAATAGGTAGATAGAAAATTTTTCTCTAACCCTTTAAAAAATAAATTATAGACATGATGTCCATTTACCATAAACACTTAAATATTTGTTTTCCAAGAACATAACCATAGTGTAGTTTTCAAAGAAGCAAATTAACATTGATGCAAGACCTTATTGTGATTTCACCAATCTCTGTATTAATGACAGTTGGACCAAAATAAATCCAAAATCATGTGCTATATTTAGTTATCATATAACTTTAGTCTCTTTTATTATTATTTTTTCTTTGCATTTTGTCACTGATAGTCTTGAGGAATAGAAGATAGTTACCTTTTCCAATATCCATCAATTTGAATTTGTCTGGTGTTTTCTCATGATTACATTGACAGTATGCACTTTCAGTAGAAATGCCATAGAACCAATGCTGAGTTATAGCTGGGAGCACTTGCTGTTGACTTGTCTCATTACTGGCAATGTTAATTTGATCATTTGGTTGAGGTGGTTTCTGCCAAATTTTTCCCCTGTAATGTTACTAGTTTACATTTTCTGATTATTAAGTAACTTGTCAAAAGATATGCAAAGATATTACAAATATCTTCTTACTTTCAATGGACTAATTGTTAGCATCTATTGATGATTCCTGAGTCAATTATTATAATTAAAAAAGGAAATAAAATATTATAATAGTGATTGGCAAATGGTGATTTCAAATGTCATTATTCTTATACAATTATTAGTTAGCATGATACTAAAAAGAAGTAATTTGTCCTCTCCACTTATGTTTTTACTTATTTATATCCGTATGAGTTACAGACTCCTATTTTATTGAATGTAATATATTACTTGATTTTGATATTCACGTTGTAATACTAGTTCCTTAAGTTGGCTCCAGCCCCTTTTGACATTCCTCCATCATTCTTTGTGCATTTACTTACATTCTGGTGCAGAAATATTCCAGGATTATCTTGGTGTTTTCCTACCCCAGTTCTGGAATCAGCAATTTTCCCAAGAATTTTTGGTACTTTTAAGTAGAAAGTGGTATTTAGAAACCAAAATCCTAGGGGCATCTGGGTGGCTCGGTCAGTTAAGCATCTTCCTCTTGGTTTTGGGTCAGGTCATGAACTTGTGGTTCCTGAGTTCAATCCCCCTACCTGGCTCCACACTAGCACTCCCACTGCTTGGCATTCTCTGTTCCCCCAACACCCCTCCCCTGTTCATGATCAGTCTATCTCTCTCTCTCTCTCTCAAAATAAATAAATAAATAAATAAATAAATAAATAAATACATACAATTTTTAAAAAAGAAGTCAACATCATAGTATTAGGTATGTTCATTACTACTGGGGGGCCATTGTTTTCTGTACATTTTTAGAGTACAGAAACATAATTATCACACTGATATTGCAAAGCAAAATCCAAATCCACAGGCCTTATTCTTTCTTCTTACATCTATTTTGTTTCTCTCTTCTCTGACTAAGAAACCTGTCTCCCACTTCTACAAAGTTTTACATAGGTGTTCAGTCCTAGAAAGCACAGAAAGTGATTTCAGAACTGCTCATTCATGCTTTTATCATAAAGAAGCTGAGTACTTGGATTTCAATTTATTTTGAGTGTTTTTAGAAAGTAGTTTTTCTTTTGTATTTACCTTGGGAATATATAGTCTAATCACTATGTTAAAGGTGACACAGTTTTGATATTGAAGTTGAAATGTTATTCATTTGAAAGCATTTAAGTTAATATGTTCTTGTTTGTATTCAATTTTATAGTATTGTGTATTTAGTTTTTCTGTATATATGAAATATTAACATGACTATGAAAGTCAGATGTGTAGAAAAAGGAATACAGGGATCCTCTGCTTTCTAAAAATTCACATTAAGTCATTTATTTTATTTTATTTTATTTTATTTTATTTTATTTTACAGGCAAAATTTTATTTTAAACCACAAATAATCAGTAAGTGTCCACAACTATCCATGTTTCATTAAAATCACATAAAACTTAGGTACAAAAGCACCACTGATTATTGGCTCTAGAAAAACTGTGAAAAAATTAAATATGCACAGTAAAAACACCATAGTATGCACAGGACAAAATTTTTAAAGCAAGTGCATGGAATGCTGAATGAATCTTACACATAGCTTTCAATATTAAATTGACATTTATTTTGCTTGATGATGATAGAAATTTCCAAAAAAACATGACTATGAGAAGGTAGAATGTTCATCCTTATATTTTTTGTATGCCAATTAATAGAACCCTAAAAAATTAACATTTACAAAATAATTGGTAAAAATAACTTTTAAAACTTGTCCCATGAGGTACACAAAATCAACCCGCATTTTTCATGGCAATTCATTCTCCCTTGTTACCTACAGATTCAGTTTTCTGTGCCTCTTCAGCTTTAGATTCACCATTTTAATAGTTTTACGAAAGACCTGCATTAGTACAGTAAAGACTTTTTTTTTAAGTGGAAATCCTCTCTCTATTTTTTTTCAGTTAACAAAAACAGTTACTAATGTAGGTCTTTCATAAAAGCAAAATGGTTTAATGTGAACTTTAAGAAAATGGGGACATTCTTTGCTTTAGGCTATTTCAGTTTATAAAAGGTTTCATAGGGATGCTCTACTTTCGGATAGCAGGGGAAACATGTATTCGGGGGATATAGCAAATATACAATTTCCACCTACTTTTTGAAAGTAGCTAATCTAGGGGCGCCTGGGTGGCGCAGTCGGTTAAGCGCCCGACTTCAGCCAGGTCACGATCTCGCCGTCCGTGAGTTCGAGCCCCGCATCAGGCTCTGGGCTGATGGCTCGGAGCCTGGAGCCTGTTTCCGATTCTGTGTCTCCCTCTCTCTCTGCCCCTCCCCCGTTCATGCTCTGTCTCTCTCTGTCCCAAAAATAAATAAAAAACGTTGAAAAAAAAAAAAAAAAAGAAAGAAAGTAGCTAATCTTATTACTATCCAGTTATCTCTTCTGTGATTCTCACACATGTTTTATTTCCCTCTCTTTCTTACACAAAAGGGAACATACTAAAGATACCCTTCTTGACAGCCTTTTTAACATAACAATAAATTCTAGACATTTAGTTTCTCCTTATTCATTTTCACAGTTGCATAGTACTCTATCAGCTACACCATATAGATATATCAGAGTTCATTCAGTCACTCCTCTGTGTAGGGACATTTATATTGTGTCCAGTATTTTGCAATAACAAATTATGTTGCAATGAATATCCTTGAGCACATCATGTGTATTTTAGTACTGCTGGAGATTTGTTTTTTGATACATTTCTAAAACTGGGATTCTGAATCAATAAGTAAGTATTTTTGGTAGGTTTTACCATATTCTCCTCCACAAGGTTTTATAAATTTGTGTTCCCACCAGAAATATATGAGAGTCAGTTTCCCCAGTTCTACCAATAGATGTGTTATTTTACTTTTTAATTTTTTTTCCATTTGGTAAGTAAAAGTAGTATCCCAGTGATGTATTCAACTGCTTTTCTCTAATTATGTGTGATGGTGAGCATGCTTTTATGTTTAAAGATAATATTTTTACCTTTTGTTTGAGAATTACCCGTCACTATTTTTTGTCTGTTATGCTTTCAGGCTTTTGTAGTTTTTCTCTGAATTTTTAAGAGTTCTTTATGTATTTGAATTTAGTCCTATTTCTGTGATAGGTGTTGTAAATATTTTCTCCCAGTTTTCCAGTTACATTTCTGTTTCATTCATGGTATTTTTGTCATTCCAATTAAAAAATATATAGCCAATTAATCATTTTTTTAATAGCTTCTGGATTTTTAGTCATAATTAAAAGCTTTCCCTTTACCCAAGTTAAAGACTATTTTATTTTGTAATTTTTCTTATACAATAATTTTCATACTTGCTAAATCTTCACTTCATATTAGTCAGTGTCACCTTATTTTCACTAGTTTTTTTTTCTCATTTTAACTAATAGCTATTAGGTATTTAAGTGACCTTCAAGGGTTTTCATCTTTTAGTATAGTTGATATTAATTGATTTGCTATTAGGCAATAGTGTGTGATCTTTTTTTTTGGAGAGATAAATGCCCACCACTAAAATTAATAATTCCTTTATTATAGAATATACTTAGAAAAACTAATAACAGTTTATGGAGCTGAATAGCTTCATGTTAATAAATTTATGATGACTTAAATGATGTGAGTTTGTTTATTTAAAAATGATAAGAAATGAAGCTAGAGAAATACCAGGCACTAAATCATTTAAGACCTTGTAAGATATACTACTTAATTTGGATTTGTTTCTAAGAGAAAAAAGCAGTAGATTTTGTTTTTTACTAAAAATTTTTAGTGTATTTTTAATTACTAAACTGACTAGATGATTATTTTCAGATGCTGTGGCTCTAATGTGAATAATGAGAGAGAATGTATAAAGCTTGAAAAAAGGAATTAAGATACTGAACTATGATGCCGGTTTGTTCAGAGCAATATTTGTAATAAAAGTGGATAGTTTTAAGATATAGTTAAAAGTACGCCTGTAGCTCAGTTGGTTGAGTGTCTGACTTTGGCTAAGGTCATGATCTCACAGTTCGTGAGTTCAAGTCCCGTGTCGGACTCTGTGCTGACAGCTTGGAACCTGGAGCCTGCTTCAGATTCTGTGTCTCCCTCTCTCACTCTGCCTCTTCCCCACTCATGCTCTGTCTCTCTGTCTCTGAAGAATGAATAAACGTTTAAAAAATATTAAAAACAAGAAAAAGATATACTTAGAAAATAAAATCAATATGGTTAGCAGTAGCTGAATTTTGTGGGTGATAGGGAATAATCCAAGATAAAATTCGAAGTTTTTTGTAGGTCAACTGCATGCATAGTTATAACAATCATTTAGGTATCAAAAAACAATAGAAGGAGATAAGGGAGGGACTAAGAAGTCTGGGAAGAGATGGCAAGATGAATTTTTGAAAATGTTGAGTTTTAGATGACTATGGAACCTGAAAGTAGAGGTTCAGTAAGTAGTAGTTGGATATATGGTCTGGTTCCCAAGAGAATTTTCTTGGGTAAAGTTAGCAATGTAAACATCTTTAACAGAAGAGGACAAGTTTTGTTCAGTAAATTGTGGAAGTACTGTAATCATAGTCTAAATGTGACATTGTAGAAGGGGCAATGAACAAATATTGAAAGAAAAGTTTCTTTCTTAACATTATATATACAGATGCATTTCAATGAATCTATTCATTTCAACAGAAACTCTGGGGAAGTTGGGCTTGGAAAGAAAGCTTCAAACAGTTTGTGGCTAGGTGTAGCTTGAGGCCAGATTTTCTGGTCAACCAACTAGGACAATTATAGATGCGAAGACTCCTTTACTACTGATTTTTTTTTAAGGAAGGCCAATAGGCCAGAGGATTTTTGCTAAATAGAAACAATTCTTGGCATGCCTTCCCCTGAAACCTTACAAAGCAACAGTGGGTGGTACAAAAGGGAAGGGGCTAAACATATCTAAACTCACGTGGGTTAGCTGCTGTTGCTTAATACTGGTCTAACAACACAAAGCTTCTGATCCATATACTGCACAGTGTTTTTAACTCCCATATCTACTGAACCTTTGTGAACTTTGAAAGCATAATGCAGTAATGTGTTTGAAAGAGTTAATGAGGGAAGTCAAGAGCAATAAAAGATCACAAGACAAGAAGTTCAGTCTAGCCAAAGAAAATGGTGATAAATTGTAACCAGGTGTCCTTATTTCCTGATTCCTCAAGTACTGCACACTCAGCTTTCTCTTCAGAAAGAGAAGCTTGTGAATTCCATACAGCATTTGTCAACTTCAATAATTCCCCGCAAGATTTCAGAATTATTTGCTTTAATCGTAACTACCTCAGAGGCAAATGAGATAAACCATTTGGAAATTATATATGTAGCAAAAGAAAATCTAATGTTCATTGTGATTTAGGAAATTCATAGGAATGCCTTATCAATATCCTGTTGTTTGTCTGCTTTAATCTTTAAGGACAAAGAAGGTCTAATTGTAGCATTGCTCATGCACACAGATCAAAAGCTAAGTTGTGAAGCATTCCATAATTATATGCTGACTTTTGCAACACGAATACTAAAATTCCTGTGAATGTATTTCACATATTATTTATGTTTTCTCTGAGTTTCTTCACAGGTCCAATCTCTGTTCAATTGCATGCCTCACTATTTATAGAATCCTGTGTTTTTGTATTGGTATTTCTTTTAGATCATGTTATTTTACTGGAATATATGGGCAGAAAAACATTCAAAGAACTCTCCATTGTATGGTAAGAGGATAAGGCAAAGCCTGAGATACAGAACAGAGAAACCATCTGAGAAGAGACAAAGTATGAGAACATTTACTAGTGTTGGATCTAGAAAATAGACTGATCAGAGTGAGGCAAGAAACAAACCCTTCTCACCCAAAGGATACAAGTCAGGCTTCCTCGTCTTATTCCAGGTTGAGGAAAGGGATAAAATTATAGAAAAATCCCTTGTATATAAAATACCAGTGTAGAAGAAGAAAGAATATTGTTTTGCACTGCAAGGAAATGCACCTTTCTATGTGAGCATTTTCATGGAGTTGTTCATCAAAATATCAACTCCCAAAATTACTTTCCTCGAGGTGTTTCAGTGTTCAGATACAGAACCTCAGGGAAAATTCTAGCCATATTGACAAGTGGATAATTAACCCATGATGTTTGAAACATACAGATTTTTTGGAAGGGGTATGTAGCCTTCTTGTGTCTTGACAATTGAATGCTACTAGATTATTTGAGCCAGCAGTAAATAAGAGATTCATTAAAAAAAATACTTACATATAATTTTCTTGACTAAAAATCATGTATAATTTGTATTCTTTCCAATTAAGTTTAAAGGGGAAAGAAGTTAGAATGAACCAATTTTCAAATTAGGTCCCCTTATTTCAAAAGATATCTCTCTCTCTTTTAAATAGTAGTCATGTTAAGGTGTAGAAACAAATTTACTCTGTCATGATCTGGTTGTTTTTTGTAAATTAAAAAAAAGGAAAAGAAATGCATCCAATTTACAATATGAGAAATTGAAAAAAATGACAATCTACTATCAAATGAGTGAGTGAGTGAGTTCGGAATATTCCAAGGCATTATTTTTTTTAGAGATGGAAATGATATGCTCCTGGATAGGGATAAATACATCAATATTGTGTTAATGGAATGTCATGAGGATAAGTAGCTTGAAAAGCATCCTACGGACCACCATCTGGTAACATTCTTAGAACTAGAGAGTTTGCACCCAAAATAAATTTTTAAAAAGTAAAAATTTCAAGTTATTAAATATGAATAAAAAAAGAAATAAGTGATGCCAAAACTTGGAAGCAACCAAGATGCCTTTCAGTAGATGAATGAGAAAATAAACCGTGGTACATCCAGATAATGGAATACTATTTGAATCTAAAGAGAAATGTGATATTAATGAAATGAAAATATATGAAGGGATCTTAAATGCATATTAGTTAAGTGAAGAAAGCAATCTGAAAAGGCTATCTTTTGATTCCAACTATGTGACATTCTGAAAAAGGCAATGGAGAGAGTAAAAGCTCTCTCCATTTACTCACAATGGAGAGAGTAAAAAGCTCAAGGTTGCCATGATTAGTGGGGAGGCAGAAATAAATACGCAGAACATAGAGGATTTTTAAGGTAGTGAAACTATATTGGTAGAAACTATACTATATTAGTAGATCATGTCATTATACATTTGTCCAAACATATAGAATATATATAACACCAAGAATGAACCATAATATAAACTGTGAACTTCAGATGATTATGATGTATCAATGTAGACTCATCAGTTATAACAAATATAACACTCTAGTGGGGGGGGTATCAGTAGTGGAGGGGACTGTGCATGTGTGCTGCAGGTGTAGGGGAAACTTCTGTAACTTCTGCTCAAAACTGAATCTAAAGGTGTTCTAAACAATAAAGCCTATGAAAAATAAATGAGTTGTCAATTTATGTGAAAGAAACCAATCTGAAAAGTCTGTACACTGAAAAGTCTGTGTGATTCTAATTACATGACATTCTAGAAATGGCAGAGATATGGAAACAGTAAAAGAATTAGTGGTTGCTGGGGGATAGGGGAAAGGGAAGGATGAATATGCAAAGCACAGAGGATTTTTAGGGCAGTGAAATTATTCTGTTTGATATTACAATGGTGGGTATATGTCATTATTCATTGGTCCAAACTTAAAGAATGTACAAATCTAATAACTCTAATGTCAGCAGTGGACATTCAATGATAATGATGTGTCAATATAGGTTTATTAATGATAACAAATGTACGTATCATTCTGGTAGAGATGTTGATGATGAAGAAAGCTGTGCATGTGTACAGACAGGGAGGTTTAGGAGAATTATTTGTACTTTCTGCTTAATTTTTCTATGAACCTAAAACTGCTCTGAAAATAATTTCCATTAAAAAAAATGAAAACCAAATGGAAGCAACCAAACTGTAACTCAAAGAAGTGACTCATACTAAGAAGATACCTGGAATAAAAACCCTTGGCTTAGTCTTAAGCTTAATGACATGCAAATTGTCCATGTGTATAAAAGAGGAACTTATTACCTAGACTTTTGGATATTTTCTAATTGGGAGGTAGGATATTTTATGAAAATGTTTCAAACAATACATTGCTTCAAGACAAAAATGTAAGGGATATTGATCTGTTTGATGAGCCCTATCTCAAGAATAAAAACCAATAGCCAGAAAAATGTGTGTAAGAGCCTCAAGTTTCAATTTTAGAAAGGAAAATTAATCATTTTCCAGGAACCATGAAGTAGGAAATTTATAATTTTGGCAACTTGTTTGTATTTAATTTTGTGAAGTCTTGTTTTTTCCTTTTAGTGATTAGCAGTAAAATCCACTGACTTGTTTATTTTTAGTGGCAAGGAAGAAGCTAAAGAACAAGGGAGACAGCATCCCCATTTGACTTCAAGTTTTGAGGAAGACAAATCCCCAAAGGATAGATTAGTTGGTTGCAACCACAAATGTAGAAATAAAGAAAAATTAGTCCCTTTGGCTAAGTGGAGAAAGAGAAAAAAAGGAGCTGGCTGTGATGTGGTTGAAGATGGACCCTGGGGCAATGCATGTAAAAGGACTTTGTACATCTTTAGTGACAATTCATCATGTAAATTCCAAATAATATTAGCATCTTACAGACATTTGGAAGAAAGGAAAATGATGTTTGTTTTTCTTGATAAGGATACTAGAAAGAAGCTGAGTGCAACTGAGAACAAATTTTTAAAAAGAGCATTGTTTATTATTTAGATAAGGATTATTTCCAATAATCACTATAATTTGTCACTGGTAAAGTGAAATGTAGAGTCAAACCTATCGCTACCTTTTTTTTTTTTTCAGTTGCATGGCAAAATAGGATATATTGGTACTAAACTACATCTCATTAACTTCTTTGCCTCAGCTATTGACATGACAAGTTGTTTTTATCTTGAAACTGTGCTAAAATACACTTGGCTTTGCCAAGTCTCTAAAATGGCTCAGTGTTTTCTTGCCAGAAAACAAGAAACTAGCAATTTTTAAAATGGGTAATAATTTTTGCTCTAATGACCTACACCTACCTCATTTTGGGTAATATAGTGCAGTTTCATTTAAATGTTTTAATGTATTCAAACTTAATTTATTACTAGTAAAAACTACCCAGTTGACATTCACAAGACTGAACTCCTTTGTCTGTACTACATTACAGGTACAGCAGGGGTATAATTTGGTAATATAAAATGCTCTGCTTGATTACACAGCACATCTACCTTATATTTAATGGAATGGAAATCTCCAGCATCAGAATTGGATATTATTTTGTTCAAGTTTCACTTTATTGGTTATAGTACATTACCAACAATTTATATTTCATCCTTGGTATCATAATGTGTGTATTTGATTATTGGAGGAGATAGTAATAATAATAGTAAATAAGATAACTTGCTCACTGCACATAATTCAGTCTAAATAACATGGCTTAAGGGGGATAGACCAAATAGAAACAAAAACTTAAAAACAACCTCCAGGTAGCTGAAGCTGAAGACAACAAAGTCTGCATCTTTCAATATGTCCACCCCAAACAATTCAAAACTATAAGAAGAAAGGCAACATAAAACAACAACAAATATAATAGCAAAAATACTATGAACAAATTGCGTTAACATGACTTGAAGATGAAGAATGACCAACCTTCAAAACAACAGTAAATAATAAAAGAAAAACATGAAATCCGAAGGAAACAAGCTTCCCATGATGGCACCACAGCAGTGAACAAGAACAGGCCAAGAAAAGCAGCAAGGAAAAGAAAAATGACAGGAATTTGGGAGACTTTCAGTAACAAAGGGGAAAATTTAGAGACCCAAATGGCAGAGATACATAACCTCTTCCCTAACCATAAAAAAAGAAAAGTCCTACTAAAGATCTAGATTATGATCTTTTTCGATTAACTGACAAGAGAGGATGACCTTGCACTAGAAGTTTTGTCAAACACCCACAGTTCACAACAGTGAGCAAAAGAAAACTCAATAAATCTACACAGAATTCTTATAAAAACCAGAAAACAAATAGTGAACATTGATAAAACTCTTCATCTCTCCAAAAAGTAACAAGAAGAAAAACCATGAGGCAATATTAGTTAAATATACTCAAACAAACATGTGGCTATGGAAAACAAAACTAAAAGACCTTGAATTATAAATTAAAAAATTAAGAAAAAAGAAAGAAAGAAGGAAAGATGGATTAACTTTAGTAAAGATGTAGAAGGCATTGAAAACATTATATCAGAAATGAAAACTATTACATGAGAGAATAAAATGAAATGTAAACCTCATAATAGTAATTTAAGAAAGACAGAGGAACAACCAAGAATACAAAAATTAAAAAATGAGAAGAGTTAGTAAGAGCATGGTAGAATGGAAGACAGGCAAAGAAGACATAATATTCGTATAATTGGAGTCACTAAAGATTTAAAAAAACACATTGGTACAAATTAATATTTATAATTGTTATTGAAGAAATATTTCCAGAAATAGAAATCCTGAACCTAAATATTGAAAAGGTCCACTAAGAAACTGGAAGAATAATCTGGAATCATCAACCTTGAGAAAAACGCTAATAAAACTATTAGACTTCAAAGATAATGGAAAATAATTCTCAAGGATTCTACAAATAAGATTAAATAAATTACAAGAAAAAAAATAGTTATATTGGAAGAATTTTCAAAATCATGACATAAAGCCTTACCTCCTTTTCTTTTTGAGTGTTCTTTAGTTTTGGAAAGTTTCCAGGAGTATTTGGGAGATAAGTTAACCTTAGTGACTGGTGAATGCGAATTTTGAAATTGACTGAAGGGCTAGAGTTTTTTTGATGAAGTAATGACAATGGAAATGTAATAAATGACAACTTTGGGCAGCTCCAATTTATTAGCATTCAAAGCACTAATAATGAAGACTCTGGTCCAAAGGATATAAAATTGGTATCAGAAAAGATTGATTTGCTCTGTGTCCTCCATTTGTACCCAGTCTTCTGACAAGCCCATGGCTTGTAACAAGCAATAATTGTTCCCAGAGCTTTTAATCTTCATTGGGTCAATTCTCAGACATTCCTCCATTATTTCACATCCAGGACTATGTAGCTGAGGATCCAGAGCAATGTAACTATGATGGATTGAAAAAAATTCTAATGTTTCATAAAAGGAAGAACTTTAGAGTTATTTCAACTCTCTTTCAGGTAACTTAGTTAATTATAAAATGGCCTTTTAATTAAATTTTCCTTTTGTAGTCATTACTGTCTAAACCAAAGAAACATCTGTAAGTCAGTGAATTGCAGATCAGGAGCAGGGAAGAACTTTGCTTTAGCAATGAGACAAAAATGGTTTCACTACAGTGTGGAGGATTATATTTGAAACTTCTCAGGTCACTCCTATCTGGGAGGTATAATTACTTTGATTAATTGAGAGTGAAGTTTCCATGGGGAGAATAGATAGATTCTCATTTGGTATAATTATTTTGTATTATTTGGATATTCTTTGAGATATAGGTCTCTGTCTTTTAACATTTCTTAGTCTTATAAATTAAATTCTTTATTTCTTATGGAACTTTTTCTCAAAAGCTTGAGTACATTAGTTATAAAAGGATATATGTGAACCATATTATTTATATACATATATATGTAAATCATTTGAATAAGTAAATAATTTGAAATTATATATATGTAAAATTTTAACAGAACAATTAGATATAGTTTTAAATACTCTGCCATTGATTCCTTTATTTCTTCCTTCCTTACTTCTTTCCTGTCTTGTTGAATAAATCATGTCAAGATATACTCAATAGTAAAGCAAAGTAAGTATTCCCACAGGTAGAGGGAAGGGCCCAGTGCAGGATCTCATCATCCAAGCAGGTTAGAAAGATCATCCATTTGGGAATGGGAATAGCTATGCTGGGGGCTGCCTAGTTTGGGGTATTAAAAGCTAAATAAGAAGAGCATCTGCATGATACTTGGATGCCACTGTTATCCAGAAAAATGTGTGGGAGCTGAAGAAGAAGAAAGAATCTACAATGAGTAACAGTGGCACTGACATGAGATTTCTTACATTCACAGGAGATTGATCAAATTATTTTATGTACATATGAAATAATTGGAACCAGATTTTTTACTCAGGTTCAAGGCCCAGGAGACCCACATGATGGTCCTCTGTACCAGGAAGGCCACAAAAATTTAGTTCAGTGACACCCACATGTTTACTATTGAAGGCAAGAATTACAAATATGTAGAGAAAAAAAGTAAGAATGAACCTTATGGATATTGCATACAGCCTCATAGTGTACAGTGTGAAGAACAAAGTATCAGTTCAGTAAAATTGCCAACAAAACTTGTAAAATCTAAATCTAAATATGAGAACACATCAAATCCAAATTGAGAATAATTCTTGAAAATAACTGACCTGTAATCTTCTCAGGTCAAAATCATGAAAGTCAAGGGAAAACTGAGAAATTGTTTCAGATTGAAGGAAACTAAAAGAAACATGGCAGCTAAATGGAAAAGTGATCATAGGCAAGTGGAGTCCAGGGCTTTATTGGCAAAATTGACTGGGCTCTATAGGTTGGAGATAGTAACCTATCAGTGTCGTTTGTATTGTGGTTACATAAGAGTATATCCTTGTTGTTAAGAACTTGCACATTGAAGCATTTAGAGTATTGGGGAATTCTACTGGTAACTTACTGTCAAATGATTTAGGAAATATTTTTTCTGGTACAAATAATGCAGTTTTGAAAATAAATTTAAAATTATTTAAAAATAAAATCAAATAGGGACACCTGGGTGGCTCAGTCGGTTGAGCGTCTGACTCTTGATTTCAGCTTAGGTACTGATATCAGGATTGTGGGATCAAGCCCTGTGTTGAGCTCCATGCTGAGTGTGGAGCCTGCTTAAGATTCTCTCTCCCTCTCTGTCTGCCCCTCCCCTGCTTGGGTGTGCCTTCTCTCTCTAAAAAATAAAAAATAGGAGAATAAAATAAAATCACACAGTATAAAAATTACATTTAAGAGGAAACTCTTATTTCTAAAACCCATGAAAAGCAAATATTATTTACATAATTTAAAAAGCACTTATAAAAGAAGCTAAATTCTAAACTAAATATTAAGGGGCGCCTGGGTGGCTCAGTCAGTTAAGCATCTAACTTTTGGTTTTGGCTCAGGTCATGATCCCACAAATCTTACGGAGCCCCGCATCGGGCTCTATGCTGACAGTTTGGAGCCTTCTTGGGATTCTCTGTCTCCCTCTCTCTCTGCCCCTCCCCCACTCATGCTGTCTCTGTCTCTCTCAAAATAAACTTAGAAAAAATTAAATATTAAGGTATAGAGATTCTTCACAAGCATGTATTGTTTTTAGTATTCAGTTTAAACAATTTATGCTGAAATAGGATAAATAAAACTTACTGATGAAATAGAATCAATAAAACCAACTTATAAAATCATATGTAAAATATTTTTAAAATAATATAGCAGGTATAATTTATATGCATTCAAAGGGTGAAATTTGAAATTTAATTCTGTTAACTTTCATCATTGCTTATATATTTAAGTAACTTTTCTTAAATCTGTATTTTTCTCTTAAATGTATCATTTAGCTTTCTAAGTAAAGTAGAACAATTTAGAAGTTAGACTTTGAAAAGCAAACCCAAATATCTTACAGAGATTGACATTTCCAGTTCAATGATTTGAAACTGAGTTACTATTTGAGAAAATTTTTCAGCTATCAAAATTAACTATGCAGAGTTATCAGTTCTAGTGAAATCATGATTTTTCAAGAATAAAACCACTACAAAATTGATTGCAACTCCATTTTTCCCTCTTAGGTTCGCATGATTTCTTTTTTTTTTTTTTTAATTTTTTTTTTTTTTAACTTTTTTTTTTTTTTGAGACAGAGAGAGACAGAGCATGAACGGGGGAGGGTCAGAGAGAGGGAGACACAGAATCTGAAACAGGCTGCAGGCTCTGAGCTGTCAGCACAGAGCCCGATGCGGGGCTCGAACTCACGGACCGTGAGATCATGACCTGAGCTGAAGTCGGAGGCTTAACCGACTGAGCCACCCAGGCGCCCCTGATTTCTGAACAAAAACTTACTCTTCACCCTTGCAGTTATACCCCTGCTGACATTGGCAGAGACAGTATCTTCAGCAAATTTGATTTGCAGAATCCAGATTCTTGACCTTCACTGACCTTTTTTTGGCTCTGACTCAAGCACACCGAACTCTGTCAGTGAGGCCAAAAGAAATTATGAACTGTATGGGTGCCCTATTCTCTTGGTCTTCTCAGTAGTATAGATCAGATTGGATGCTAAAGTCTGGATTTGTCTAGAATCCTAAAAGTTTAATTTTACTGAGATCCTCTGGCTGTATGTTACTTTTCCATTATTTGGTGACTGAAAGTTTTCGCATATTACTGTTGTTCACATCACATTGGCCACTAAGTCCAGTGGCTACCAAGAACTGCAAAGGATGTTGAGAAATAAAGACTTTACTCTAAATAGACTGTGCCTAGATAATAATGTTATTAATTTGGAAGACGAGGAAATAGATTTGGGATAGAAATAATGCCCTATGTTATAACACTCCAAGATACTGTTTTTCAAGGTAGTATACAACCAGAAGATAGTTTAAGAAAAATCCTCTTGACTTTATTTTCCTCCAGTTATTACATCTTGTTATGAGAAATCCTTTAGGGGATCTGTTGACTTATAGAATATTTTGTTATAATGTTATATTTTTCTATAATGCCATAAGGTGGATTTGCGTTTTGAATAAATGTCTGGCTATGGTGAGGTGCTGAGAGTTAGGTATATCATATGATAGTATATGATATTATACCCTTGTTAGTGTCTCAAGAAAGGGATTCATTCAGCCTACAGGGCAGCTTCCGATTGAAAGAATACAGTTTGGGGCACCTGGGTGGCTCAGTCAGTTGGGCGTCCAACTTCAGCTCAGGTCATGATCTTGTGGTTCATGGTTCGAGCCCTGTGCCAGGCTCTACACTGACAGCTCAGAGCCTGGAGTCTGCTTCAGATTGTGTGTCTCCCTTTCTCTCTGCCTCTCATACTCTGTCTCTCTTTCTCTCAAAAATAAAATAAACATTAAAAAAAATTTTAAAAAGGACAGTTTGTCACTGCTGTAAAGGTTGGGACATACTGGCAGACTAGAAAAAGATGAGCTAACTTAATCATATCTGTGAGCATCTCTTTCCCTTCTATTGTTATTTTGAATGCTTTGCCACCAAAAATATGAGACACTAGGATGGGACTTCTATCCAGGGACCCCTTCCCCACCTTCTGTTAATTGTCCTCCATCAACCCCCTTCTTTTCAGAGGTGAGAGGTGATGAGAGAACACAAAAACAAAATTTTTAGATATGTCTATTTACCCTAAAAATATTTGAAATTGATTTGTCTTTTTCTCTTTTTTTGTAATTAAAGCATAATTTATATACAGTTTATGTTAGTTTCAAGAGTACAATATATTGATTGACCAGTACTATACATGACTCAGTGCTCATTACAGTAATTGTATTCTCAATCTTCTTTATGTGTTGCACCCATTCCCTCACTCACTTCCATTCTGGCAACTACCAGTTTGTTCTCTGGATTTAAGAGTCTGTGTTTTGTTTGTCTCTTTACTTCTTTGATCATTTATTTTGTTTCCAAAATTCTACATATTAGTGAAATCATATGGTATTTGTCTTTCTGTCTGACTTATTTCACTAGCATATATCCTCTAGGTCCAATGATGTATCTGATAAGGGATTAATATCCGAAATCTATCAAGAACTTATGCAAATCAACACACACGCACACACACACACACACACACACACACACACACACACACAAAAGCCCCTACAAATAATCCAACTTAAAAATGGACAGAGGATTGTTTGTAATTATTTGGTGTTGGTTTTGATATCTCCCCTTTCATTTGTGGTTTTATTTATTTGGGTTTTCTCTCTTTTCTTTTTGAGAAGTCTGGCTAGAGGTTTATCAGTTTTGTTTATTCTTTTAAAAAAACAGCTCTTAGTTTCATTGATATATTCTATTTTTATTTATTTTTTGATTCTATGTCATTTATTTCTGTTCTAATCTTTATTATTTCCCTTCTTCTGATGGATTTGGGCTTTATTTGCTACTCCTTTTCTAGCTCCTTTGTGTATTTGGGACCTTTCTTGCTTCTTGAGATAGACCTGAATTGTAATGTATTTTCTTTTAGGTCTTCTTTTGCTGCATCCCAAAGAGTTTGGATTGTCATGTTTCCATTTTCACTTGCTTCCATGTATTTTTTAATTTCTTCTTTAATTTGAGGGCTTTCCAAATTTTTTCCTGTGGACTGAAAACTCGTGCAGCCACTCTGGAAAATGGTAGAGGTTCTTCAAAAAATTAAAAATAGAACTACCCTATGACCCAGCAATTGCACTAGTAGGAATTTATCCAAAGGATACAAAAATGCTGATTAGAAGGGGCACCTGCACCCCAACGTTAATAGCAGTGCTATTGACAATAGCCAAATTATGAAAAGATTCCAAATGTCTACTGACTGATGAATGGATAGAGGAAATGCAATATATGTATACAATGGAATACTACTCAGCAATGAAAAAGAATGCAATTTTGCCAGTTACAACGTAGATGGAACTAGAATGTATTATGCTATGCGAAATAAGTCATTCAGAGAAAGATACCCTATGATTTCACTCATATGTGGAATTTTAGAAACTCAACAGATAACATAGGGGAAGGGAAGGAAAAATAAGATAAACACAGAGAAAAGAAGGAAGCAAATCCTAAGACTCTTAAATACAGAAAAACTGAGGTTGCTGGAGGGGAGGTGGGTAAGGAGGTGGGCTAAATGGGTGACGGGCATTAAGGTGGGCACATGTTGAGATGAGCACTAGGTGTTATATGTAAGACATAAACCAGTGGGTTCTACTCCTGAAACCAAGACTACACTGCATGTTAAATGACTTGAATTTAAATAAAAAACAATGGACAGAGGACACAAATAGACATTTTTCCAAAGAAGACATACAAATAGGTTTGTTCCTTTTTTAAACACTATTTAAATTAGGATAACTTGAGACATACCCATAACATGTTCATGTTGTAAAGCAAAGCCAATAGCCATGTCTAAAATACCAGGGAATATGAACAGTAGTAGATCCAGATCCTTAAATCTCTCTAGAGCTGGTATTGTTTATTCTTTAAAAAAAAAAAAAAAAAAAAAAACAGCCTTTAGTTTCATTGATCTATGCTGGTTTTGGGGATTCTATATCATTTATTTATGCTCCAATATTATTATTTCCCTTCTTCTGCTGCCTCAGGCTTTATTTGCTTCTCCTTTTCTAGCTCCTACTATATCTTCCAGTAGTAGATGCAAATCCTTAAATCTCTCTAGAGTGGGTCATTTAATAATTAACTTATTTGCAAATGTTTGTAAGGCATTCCTTTTCCTTTCAGGAAGATTATGATAATATAAAAGACCAAAAAATGTTAAATGGCAATCTAAGAGCAGTATAAGTATAATAACAAGATTGAGGCTAAGTTCTTAATTGCAAACACAGGATGATCTCTGAATTTAGAGGAGGGGGTACAATCCCTACACCGTCACTAACCAGAAAAGGTTTCATTGAGGACCAGCTAGAGCCCTCAATGCTCCTGATTCCAGAGCAAATAAGATCTTATCCATGGGGATAGAATGTATTACTTTGCTTCCCTGGTTTTATTCAAGGAAATTTTCCAGAAGTGGTTTCTTTCTTGATCATTTAGCTTAGGATCAGCAAACTGCTGCCTGCCACCTGTTGTATGGCCAGCAAGTTAAGAATGGTTTTTACAGATTGTATTAGTCAGGTAGCTTAAACAACAGACATTTATTTTCTCACAGTGCTGGAGGCTAGAAGTCTAAGATCAAGGTGTTGGCAGGGTTCGTTTCTGGTGTGGACTCTG
Organism: Panthera uncia; assembly: GCF_023721935.1. Classification (NCBI taxonomy): domain Eukaryota; kingdom Metazoa; phylum Chordata; class Mammalia; order Carnivora; family Felidae; genus Panthera; species Panthera uncia. Next base: position 57,949,534 of record NC_064812.1, on the reverse strand, counting down.
GCTTGTAGACAGCTGCATTCTTGCTGTGTCCTCACATGGTCTTTCCTACGTGCGCACGTATCCCTGCTGTCTTTCCTACTTCTCATAAGAACACCAGTTCCTATCAGAGTAAGGCCCCACTCTTATGACCTCACTTAATCTTTATTCCATATTTATAAGACCTATATAAAAAATACTGTCACATTCTGGGTTATGACTTCAACATATGAATTTTGAAGAGACAAAATTCAGTACAGAAATGAGCATAATTCATAACACAAATGAACATTTTCAATCGACTTGACAATAGGGAATACTTTGAACCCTAATTAAGCAAAATGTTATCCCTTGAAGAAAAGAACTTCATTCTTTTCATTACACTTTTATTACAAAAGAAGAAAGAAACTATATTCAACTATTACCTTTATACTGTGAATTTTATCAATAAAATTTTTATGGAATCTGTTTCTCTCTTGTTATAATGCTACCTACATTACATTCTTGATTTTTTCTCTTGGCCTGCAAAGCCTAAAATTCTTACTACCTGGGAATTTTCTCACAATTAGCTCAAGGGGCCCCCAGATTCCTAAATGCCTTCAGTCCTAGGAATGTTTAATCCAGATCTGGGTGACAGGCGCACAGTGGAGGAACTGGAGCAAGCTGTTCCTTTTCACTGCAATTGCCTGAATTTTTCTAGACCATTGTAGATTTACCATAATAGAGGTGATAGCAGTGGCTGCTGTATATAAATACAATATTCTAGTTAGTATTTTGCTCTGAAAAATATTTGAAAAATATATCCAGATAATCTTGCATAGAAAGGGCTCCTGGTTTCATAGAGTGGTGTACATTTGCCTTAACAAATATACTTGAACCATACTAATGGCAAAATAATAATAATAACTGAAATTTACTGAGCATTTACTATGTGTTGGTACTTTGTTAACAATATTTTTATGATATAGATACTAATATCCCTAATGTACCAATGAGAAGATTAGTGTTAGAAGATATGTATATAACTTATCCAAGGTCACACATATTAACCAATTGGGAGAGTTGTGTCCCAAACCCAGTACCATGCAACATCAAATCTGTGTTTCCACCACTCTATTTGATTGGCTTTATGTACACTTTTTATATGAAAGGTATTTTAAGCAAGTATTAGAGAAAGAGTCATTATCCCTTTATGCAGTAATACTTGCATAGAGTAATACTTGCAGCTTGTTCAGATAAGCTTATATAATAGAACCCGTGAAGAGCAGAGTGACTGACAGGGAGGCCTTCCCAATACCAAGGAATGAATCCTTTCTAGCCCTGCCCAGTGGGGTGTGGTGTATGTCATGGATTATGGACTACTGCATATTGGTTCCCCTTTGTCCTTTTTCTGAAATCAAGTTATTTTTTTCTTTTAATTTTATTTTCAACATCACTTGATTTCAGGCACTATACGTGTGTTATGACTGGTTACAGTTGCTTTTAACCACACAGGTTTGTAGAGCTAAGTCTAATAGTTGAAAGACATGAAAATTACTAACAAATCCTGAGCTTGGTGCTAAAGGGGAGAACTAGGTGGAAATATCAGTTGCCAAACTTCTTCTTTATTAATAAAATCTGAATTTTATATAACGCAGCAAGCTGCCCAGCTAGAAAACATTTTCAGGCTTTTTTTTGTAGACTTTATAACCTTATGTTACACATTTGACCAAAAAAAAAAAAATACAAGCTAAAATTTTATAGCTTTTCCGTGACAATTTAGCTTTTCTAAGATTGGCTTTTCCCGTCCTCCTTATTACTTTTTTTTTCTTTTCCTAATAACATGTGGTTGTGAGACTAAAGTTGTACAGATTCAAGAGATTTAATTTCTAGACATATGAGAATGAAAGCTATATGTTAAAGATGGTAAAGAGAAATATGGAAGGAGCCCAGGGCATTGGTGACATCACGGAGATACCATAGTAGCACTGAAGTGTCTAACTCTGGATTCTTCATTGTGTGAGAAAAATAACCCACCATTATTTGGATAAATGACTACTGATGGATTTTGTTCATTCAGGGACCTTATTGGAATTGTGAAAAGAAGGCAGGTGAGGAGTGTATGCAAAAGGGTGTCTTCAACCAAAGGTTGACTGAAAGCACATTTACTTCTTGGTCTCCTTTGAAAAATACCTCCTCCCTTTTGAGACATTATTCTCCTTTGTACCATCACATGTTCCACTTCCAAATTTCTGAGTAGAAGCCACCAATTTTTAAATAATTATCAACCTATTCTTGGTAATTAGTGGAATCATGAGCCCTGGAAGTATATGATTACATTCATAATACCTCCAGCCACTAGTCTTAGCAGTCAGAACAGGAATGAGCAGTCACACTCCTTTCTGGGAATTTTCAAATTGGAGTGAGAAAAGGAAGAGCCCTTTCCTCTCTTGTCAGAAGTTTGAGGATATGAACTTGCAACTTCTATAATCCTATGGCAAGGGGATATTGAATTTAACCCAGTGAGAGAACCAGAGATGAGAGACATTGCAAATTCTACTGCAAATGGGCCCATGACCCATTTTTCTCTGCTATTATTGTGGCGCATAAGCCAGTGGATACTTTCTATGCTTAAATTAGATTATGTTAGATATCTTTCACTTGGAGATATCTTTCCAAGGAGTTTTGATGCTATCAGGTAGAGGCACCAGGTTTTGTTTGTGACTATTTTTAAACAGACTAAGTTCAAATTTGTGGTATTTAATACTTTGTAATCTAAGCCTTAGTGTGGTTACATGACCTCTCATCAACTGATTTGTTAATCTCTGACAGAAATGTGTAAAGTATAATCATTATTTTAAAATGCCCTGTGATTGAAATTATAGCCAATTAGTTAACAGATTTAAATTCATTAAAGACCCATGTACAGTTGTGACTAATAAGACTTTCTAAAAAATTAATAACTCAGAGTCAACAAGTATGATGACTTTGAAAATTAGAGGGGCACCGGGGTGGCTCAGTCGGTTAAGCGGCCGACTTCGGCTCAGGTCATGATCTCGCGGTCCGTGAGTTTGAGCCCCGCGTTGGGCTCTGTGCTGACAGCTCAGAGCCTGGAGCCTGTTTCAGATTCTGTGTATCCCTCTCTCTCTGACCCTCCCCCGTTCATGCTCTGTCTCTCTCTGTCTCAAAAATAAATAAACGTTAAAAAAAATTAAAAAAAAAAAAAAAGAAAATTAGCATTTTTCCCTCCATGATTTGGATTTGTATTTGGGTTCAGGTTCACTTCCCCAAAATAGTTTATGCCCAGGAACATTTCTCTTTTGAATAAAGTTAAGATATAGTTCTTAAAAAAGATTTTACTTTCCCAATGTTGTGGTTGTAAATCAGTGTTTCTTAAACTTTAGCAATAGCAAAAACAAACAAATGAAAACCTTGTAAGAAAAAAATTCTTTGGAAATACAGTATTGGCTAGAATGGTTTTGTTTGTAATATGTACATAATATTTTAATGAGCTACAAATTAATTTATGCATAAGTTTTGTACCCTGATTCAATTAAACTCAATAAAACTACAAAATATTTAACATCCAGAATACTTATATTTTGATGTAATGAATTGTATGCTCTTTAATAAACACCAAGTAACTATCAGGAGCTAATATATGACATTGCTGTAGATATTTTTGTCCTGAATATAGTGCACCTGTGCCATAATTGACTTGGTTCTCTCCATTGTTATCCATCTGAACCATAAAATTTTTGTTTATACAGTACATGAAATCATTTTGATTTCATTTGGCACAAAACTTCTTTTATATGTTAGCCTTATCTCTACTTTTTTTATCATTAGTTTAGTAATACATAGTGCAAAACATGGTGTCATTCTCGTAAGGTTAAAAACGTATTAAAAACTAGTTTATTCTATAAAAGTATACATCTATTATGAATTATACCTCAAACAATGCTTTTTCTTTATAATTGTAAATAAAGTTCACAAAGACGCAAACAGATTTGGAACTATTATTTGTCATTTTCTAAGATGATTAAACATGAAACATTTGAGGAGAGGTGAATACTCTATATCCACATTACAAACAAGTGAAGAGGTGACCAGTAATATTTGTATGAGTCATAAAAAGATAGTGAATATGTTGAATAGTTTTTAGATTATCAGCAACATGAGAGCAAACAAACTTAATTTCTAGCAATGATGATATAATTGAGAATTACAAAAAGATCATGGCAGTTTTATCTATGTTTAAAAAAAAAAGAAATCTAGAGGACTTCTATTACTTGATTTCAAGACTTACTATAAACATGCTGCAATCCATTTAGAAGTAGACCAAAAGACAAACATTCAGTTAATTTTAGAAAAGAATGCTTTCATTCTTGAAGAATACTTTCACTAGATATAGAACTTTGTTAATATTTATTTTAGCACTTTAAAGACGGTGCTCCTTCTGTCTTCTAGCTTTTATGATTTCTTTTTTTTTTTCTTTAGTTTAGTTTATTTATTTATTTTGAGATAGAGAGCATGGGCAGGGTAGGAGCACAGGCAGAGAGAGAGAAAATCTGAAGCAGGCTCTGTGCTGGCAGCATGAAACCTGTTGTGGGACTCGACCTCACAAACGATGACATCATGACCTAGCAGAAATCAAGTCAGATGCTTAACTGAGTGAGCCACCCAGGTGCCTCAGGCTTCTATGATTTCTGATGAGAAGTTTGCTGGTGTTCAGTTTATTTCTCCTCTCTGTAATTAATATATCATGTTTCTCTGAGTGCTCTCAAGATTTTCAGCAGGTTAACTATGATGATCCTAGGTGTGGCTCTCTTTCATTTTTGTCATATTTGGGTTTACTGAGTTTCTTGATTCTGTAAATGTATGTCTGTCATTGAATTTTGAAAGTTTTCAGACATATTTTTTTCAAATATTTTTTCCATTCACTTTTCTTTCCTCTTTTTCTTGTATTTCAATTGTTGTATATATACTTTAAAATTTTTTTTAATGTCTATTTATTTTTGAGAGAGAGACAGAGCACAAGCAGGGGAGGGGCAGAGAGAGAGGGAGACACAGGATCCGAAGCAGGCTCCAGGCACTGAGCTGTCAGCACAGAGCCCTATGTGGGGCTCTAACTCAGGACCCGTGAGGTCATGACCTGAGCCAAAGTCGGATGCTCAACCGACTGAGCCACCCAGGTGCCCGTATATAATTACTTTTGAAGTATTCCCACAGACTTTTGAGGATCTGCTTATTTATTTTGCTCAATCTCTTTTCCTCTCTGTCCTTCAGATTGTATAATTTTGATTTATCTTCATTAACTTTTTCCTTTATTATTCCCAATTTGCTATTGAGATGATCCAGTGAATTTACTTTTAGATATTGTGTATTATAATTCTAAAATTTATATTTGGTTATTTTTTACTAGTTTACATGTCTTTGCTGAGACTTTCTCTTTTTTCATTCTTCATGAGTACATGTGTTTTTTATTCTATTAAACAGAATTAAAATAGCTGTTTTAAAGTCTGTCATAAAATTTTCAGCATTTCTATTACCTTTGGGTTGACATCTTTTGATTGTCTTTTCCTTTGAGGTTAGGTCCCATTTTCATGGTTCAATTTATGTTAAGTAATTTTCTTGCATATTATGACATTATGAATATAATATATGAATTCCAGATTATGTTATAAGCTCAAAAGTGTTGATATGTTTGTTTCCATCAGGCAGTTAACTTGGATACAACACAAATCTGGGCAGTAACTCAGATATCAGTTCAGTTCTTCAAAACTTAGTTGTTAGGTACTTATAGTTTGCTCTGCACAGAAGTAGTTCGGGGAACAGTATAGACCTTAAGGTGAATTTATGCATGAAATTGGGTATCTCTGGGTATCTTTTCTGGAGCTTCCTCCTCAATCTTTAGAGACTAAGATTGCCCCAGGATTCCTTCCTCTAGTTCCATAAAAATGGTGAAATTTTCTGTCAGAATTTGAGTCACTTGACATTACAGCCAAGGTCAAACTGCATATACCCACAGTAGATAGGGGAAAAAAGAAACAAAAAGCTCTCTGTGTTGAATGTTTACTCTAGATTTTGACCCCACTCCACAAATTTCCTGCTTTTATTCAGTCTCCAGAGCTTCAGATATTTGTTGTTGTTGTTGTTGTTGTTGTTCATTGTCTAGACTTATGGCTGTTATTTATGGGAGAATCAGTTTCTTAGGAACTAACCTCTATGCCAATTGGCAATCTGTTACTCTCAAATGGAGAAAAGCCCAGGGAAACTTCTGCTTTCTTTTTATGTGTTTGTATTAAAGTGGGGACCCTGTTGGAAACTTCTCATATCTTAACATTTAGAAAGTACCAAATATGTCCACCTGTAAGGCTTGAGAGATTTTCCTGATTCTTTGATTTGAGTGAAATATGAAGACTAGTAATAAGAGTTCTGTGACCTGCAAAAGAGATGCAAAGTTGCGTGTTAATTCTATTGACCAATAGACCGTATTTGCATTATCCTGCTGCTCTCTCCATCCCACTGGTTTGTAGTTTTGCTTGGGTATTTCTTTTCTCTCAAATATAGTTTAATATTTCTTGATAGTGCCAATGACTCTTTAGCCAAACATAACCTGTTTCTTGCCAGGCGTTGTTCTGCTATCACAGGCCGTGTTCCAGAAAACCAAATTCTTTCTTCAACACCATAAATATAGCTGACTATTCATTTCTCACTTCTCCCTTCTTTCTTCAGAATTATAAATCTAGAGGAAAAGATACAAATACACAATGAAATTAGATTAAAAGTTAAAAAAAATGAAGTGAAAATACCTTAAATTTCTTAATCAAGGGTTTACATTTTTATCTATTAATTCCTACTTTTTTCTTCCATTTTTTTTTTTGCACTACAGTTTATTTTATGGATCTGAATAAATGATCAGTGGGGAATTTGACAGATGTTGTCAGGTTTGTTCTGTCTGTTAGGAGTATCATTTGCTGAAATTGCTCCATCGGAATGTAGATGACATTCTTTCAGAGATGCTTTAGAAGGGATTCCTACTAGAGTATAAAGTTACATTTAGTGTCACCAAGGTCACTCTGGGGCACAATGATGTATCTGCAATGTTATCACATCACATTGGAAAGGAGCTATTATTTTACTTAACTCAGTATTTTAGAATTAATAAGTCTTTTGAATACATACAAATTATTTAAAAATGATATATCTTTTCATACTATTCTAAAACTCATGAGATTAAAGGAAACCAGGTTAATCAGGGGCTGATTTATTGCTTTACTATGCAAGAAGTCTGCCATTAACCTAATAGAGGCTCCACACAGGGAGTCTGTAAGGGAAGAAGCCAAAAAGCCCTTTGCCTAAAGAGAACTCATTATGGCTGATTTGATGATATTAATGGCATTTTCCTTCTTTTGCAGTATTGTAAAACCTAAACATACTAATGGTGCTCATTTCCTTGCCTAGAAGGGAAAGATTACATTGCTCTAAGCTCTTTGTAAATTTTAGGGCATATGTTATATAGTAATTTGGTTCTCAGACTTTATTGAGTTTCAGAAGCTTCATTCTTTTGATCAGAAGCTGTGAAGCGAGAGCCACTTGGGGCTCCAGATCCTGCCTGCCAACCACTGGCCTTCATGATAGTCCATCCTGCCAAGTGGACAGAGACTGATTATTTTCTGGTTCCCAATTTCTTAGTCCTACACTGTAAGTTACACCAGCCCATAAAGTTGACTTTGTGTACACAGTGCTCTGAGATGGCATAATCGACACATTTTTCTTCCTGCACATGGCAGCAGAAGAGAAGACCATGCTCTATTAGTTAATCTGCTGAAAGCTTGGTCCATAGGGAAATTAATCTTTCAACCCTTGAGTTATAAGGACTGTGGTTTTCCTCAGGCAGTGCGGATCTTTTGATTTTCTTTTCTGTGTAAAGCCAAACCTTAGTTTTCAGTATTCCCATATATTCAGAAACACTAACAATCATTCTTCTCTACCTGATATTTTAATAATTATTATACTTTCTAATATTAGGTTTTTCTACTTTGCATGCCCATGATGCATATCTACAACAATGATCTCATTTAGAAGAAGAGTAAAAGTAGAGCGAGGTAACGATATATAGCCATCTTTCATTCTTAACCAGCATGCTAATTACTCAGCTCTTTCTATTACCGAAAGCCAATTGAGAATCAAATTATCGATAAAATTAAAAAAATATGCCTGTGACAGATTGAATTACCTTATCTTAATCACTCACCATTCTCTGTATTCATACCCTTTGTCATATAATTTTGCAAGTCCTTTTACAGAAGATGGGCTATATACTTTTATTACTCTTTGGCCTTGGTCAGTGGATATTGGTGAATGTGACAGGACCAAAGCCAAACAGTGCATGTAACATGACGAAAGCCAAAGAAAGCAATTACATGAATGGACTGGCTCTCTTGCACTTCTCCCTCTAAGAGAGGGATATTGTAGCTAGCTTTCTGGTCCAAGGAGATGAGATATGCTTTGGGCAGAGCTACATGGCTGACCTGAAAACCTGAGGCTGGAGGCATAATCTAGCCTAGGTTAGGTGATTCCCAACTGAGAATAAATAACAGGAACAAGCTCAGCTAATCAGTGAGGTGGCTCAGCCAATTTCCAGTCAGAGACAGTGGCAACTATTTATGAGGAAAAATGCTTTTTTTCTGAGTTTGTGATATTTTAATATAGAGAAGATCTTACTGGTGTTATACACTTTTAATTTAAATAATCCTCACAAATTCACATTTACTGAATTCCATGTCTTTAACTCATGATGGGTCTTTTTAATGCCTTTTCAGAAACTCAATGACCTTAATCACCTATAACTCTAAAACTGTGGTCTAAAATTAAAAATATAAAAATTTTAATATATGAAAATATGTATTCTCAATTTCTTAGAAAATTAAAAGGTCAAGAATAAACCATTTTCTTGGATTTATATATTGTTAACCACCCACAGAAAAATAATTAAAGTATTCAATTAAAATGGACTTATTTCTAAATTTTTTGAAAATATGGTCTTGATTAAAAGTAAAAGTGTTATGTGTGTGTATGGAAGACCTCATCCACTAAAGAGAAAAGATATACTTATTTTAGCTGATGGAAGTCTCAAGAGCATGTGTTAACTTAGATATAAAAGAAATAATGAAATGATTTATTGTTGCATGTTAAATAAAAGCATTTCAAAGTTAAGCGGGTATTCCTCAGTTCTGTAGCCACCAAGAAGTATTTATGGCTTACTGATTTTATATTTTGAGAGATAAACTTTTTATTACCACCCATTCTACTTTAAAACTCTTTTTGGGGCGCCTGGGTGGCTCAGTCAGTTAAGTGTCTGACTTCGGCTCAGATCATGATCTCACTGCTCCTGAGTTCGAGACCTGCGTCAGGCTCTGTGCTGACAGCTCAGAGCCTGGAGCCTGCTTCAGATTCTGTGTGTGTCTCTCTAAGCCCCTCCTCCACTCATGCTCTGTTTCTTCCTCTTTCAAAATAAATAAAAACATTAAAAATAACTGTAAAACTTTTATTTTGTCAAGGATTTACTTGTCTGTGTATTCTCGTTTGGGGGTAGAGTTGTTGTAATCAGTCTCCATTGAGCAGTAAGGATCACCAAAATTAATGAATCCTCACTGCAAAGGCAATTTTGCAGCCATGGCAGAATAGCTTTTTTTCCCCACAGTTCTGTTGGTAAACCAGAAGGTCCCCATTTTTTTTTTTTTGTTCATCTAACGAAGTTTTACCTGTTTGTGAGTGTTCTGGCTCATACAAATTTCTGTGATTCTCTCTTCAACCTCATTCTACAGAATCATCGCCATGTTTATTCATAATCATACTTCAGTTTATGACATTCTCTTTGCTTCCTGGTTGTTAGCAGTCGTCTCCAGGCCATTCTCCTGGAACTGGGGGGGGACCTTTTGATACCTAATGTGATTATTCCCTTGACACTCCGACACTTGCCTTTCATCACTGTCACTTGAGGAACTTCATATTCTGTGTTTATATGTATGAAGAATAGTTTTAGGCAAATGTCTGAAAAGTTGCCCTCAGGTAGGTAGAAGTAGGACAAAAAACAAGATTTCTGCCAACAAAGGAAATATACTCAAGCAGTGATATTAAGTGTTTTTTTGTGCTAGGACTGTGGTTCCAGTGGATGACTGACATTGATGGAAACTTCAATCAAATACCTTCAAACACAGTACTGTAAGAATTTTTAAAATTGAACTTACAATGGTAGGTGTTTTTTGTGTTTGGATGTCTTCTAAAGTTAAAAATATCTCAGCTTGTTCAACCTGAGCAGATATATTCTCAAAATTAGGAATGTCAGTACTCTGAAATTTAGCCTATCAGTGTTTTAATTACTTAATTTAACATATACTTATTTAAAATCCACCAAGGACTAGATAGATACGTTCATAGGAGTTGGTAGTGGTAAACATGTATCTACGCACTTCTGGAGCTTACATTCTAGTGGAGGACATAAAAAATAAACAATCATTATCTTAAAACTTAGTTACACTTATGGGAAGTGCTATATAAACTGCAGGTCTCAATTAGAATATATAACATAATCCTATGTGGTGAAGGAGGGCAGGGATAAAGCAATATTTAGCTGAAATAAAATTTCAAAGATGTAGTTAACTAGGTTAGTAAGAAGCTTTGGGTGAATTGTCAAGGAGAAGAAAGAACACCCTGAAGTTTGTGGGAAAATGGTGTGTGCTTCAGTTTCCTAGGGCTGTTGTAGCAACGTACCACAAAGTGAGTGGCTTATACAACAGAAATTTATTCTTTCACAGTTCTGCAGCTACAGGTAGAGATACAAATTAACTAGAAAATTAGACAAGAAAATTTGGGCATATATACTAAAAATGTGAGGACTACCCCTAAAATAGGAGAAGTATAAAGTTGAAATAAAAATGTAAGAACATTTTTTATCCCCCCCTTTTTAAATTTAAATTTATTAGTTAACATCCAGTGCAATATTGGTTTCAGGAGTAGAATTCAGTGATTCATCACTTACATACAACAACCAGTGCCCATCACAAGTGCCCTCCTTAGCACCCATCACCCATCTAGCCCATCTCCCACCCACCTCCCTCCATCAACTCTCTTTGTTCTCTATCATGAAGTCTCTTGTGGTTTGTTTCCCTCTCTTCTCTTTTCCCCCCTTCCCATGTGTTCATCTGTTTTGTTTCTTAAATTCCACATATGAGTGATATCATATGGTATCTGTCTTTCTGTGATTGACTTATTTTGCTTAACATAATACATACTAGCTCCATCCATGTCACTGAAAATGGCAAGATTTCATTCTTTTGGATGGCTGAGTTGTAGTGCAGTGTGTGTGTGTGTGTGTGTGTGTGTGTGTATCTATATCTATACCCGTTTCTTTATCCATTCTTTATTCTAATAATATTCTTTATTGGGTATATCTATACCCAATTTTCTTTATCCATTCATCAGTCAATGGACATTTGGGCTTTCTCCATAGTCTGGCTATTGTTGATAATGCTGCTATAAACATTGGAGTGCATGTGCCCCCTTCAAATCTGTATTTTTGTATCCTTTGGGTAAATATTTAATAGTGCAATTGCTGGATCATAGGGTATTTCTATTTTTAGTTTCTTGAGGAACCTCCGTACTATTCTCCAGAGTAAAAACATTTTTTGATCAGTATGTTGTTAATAAAGAGAAAAATAAGCAAAGAATAAGCATAATAGACATGAAACCTTAATAATGTGGTAGAAGTAAGTCCGAATGTGTCATAAACTACATGGATATTACTTTTGCCTATTAAAAGACTGAAAATCTCAGATAATATTATTTTTAAAATGTTCACTCTGGTTAGCATTACAGAGGGAAGATGTGTTACATGAGTGGAAGATGGATTAGAAGGGAGAAAAAATGTAAAGGATAGGGGCATCTGGGTGGCTCAGTCAGTTAAGCATCTGAGTCCTGATTTTGTCTCAGGTCATGATAGAGCCATGAGATCCAAGCCATGAAAACAAGCCATGAGATAGAACCCCATGCCAGGCTTTGTTCTGACAGTTCAGAACCTGCTTGGGATTCTCTCTCTCTCTCTCTCTCTCTCTCTCTCTCTCCCCTTTTTTTGTGCCCCTCCCTGGGTCTCTCTCTTTCTCAAAATAAATGAATACACTTTAAAAAGTAGTGTAAATGGGAAGAAAAGTTCAGAGAACATTTCAGTATTGGCGGTGGGAATAGAAATAAAGTAAAATAGATATTTTAAGAAGATACTTGGGAAGTAGGTTTGATAGTTTATTGTGTAATTCAATGATCAGAAGTTCATGTACTCCTAAATCTTACAACTTTCTGAAGTTGCCTTCACCACTGAAATCTTACGATAACTGTCTGTAAGTCTCATTCCACAATACTGACAAATCTAGTTCCTTGTTTCTACTTGCAATATCTCCCAAGACTCGTATGTAGCTATGTCTCTTAGTGATTTGATACTTAACATCCTGTCTCTTCTGAATTCTCAATTGTTATTATATGTTATGTGCCCTGTTTCTTTCTGTCCCACCTTGCTTCAAATCTGTCATAAAACTCATTTATTAAAATTTATAGTAGCTAATAATATCATAAAGTATTATCAGACTTTTATTCAAAATGGGGAATCACAGAAGAATGTAACAATTGTATTACATTTAAAGTATTAGTCATCCTTTAAGACTTCTTAGCCTTCTCTGCCGTCAAGTTTATATCTGGTTGTCATTATCCCACAGGCTATATCCCTAAACCATGTAATTGAGCTTTACTTTTTTCCTTCTTACATATAGCCTTTCTTACCCTTTTTGTGTAGGGCCATTCACAACACATTGCTTTCTTAAAAGAAAATAATAATTTAAAGTTAATTCTTCTCGTTGTCTTTATGCAAGCAATTCCATCCTTCCTTTGTATTGCCTCTTATTTCTAGATCATAATTTGGAGCACCCTTTTAGCATTCAATTAGGCCATAAAGATATTTTGTAAAATAATAACAATTCTCTTCCCCAAAGGAGACTTTAAATTTAAAAATGATTCCCAGTTTCTGGCTGGTGCCATTTATTGAAGTGGAAACATTGATGGGCTAATATTCTGGAGGGTGGAGGTAGAATTTCAATCATGAGCTCCATTTTGGGAATACTGAGTTTAAGGTACCCGGGGAAAATCCATTTGAAGTAAAACTCAAGCAAGAAGCTAGGAATACAATATTATAGTCAGAGAATTGTACATTCTTTCCATATAGATAATAATTGAAGCCATATAAGTCTCTGTGATGGACACAGAAGATAGTACAGAGTGAAAGGAGAACATTTAGTAAGCCATAATAATTCCAACATTTCAGAGGTTGAATAGATGATGCACAGGATAGACCAATAATTTGCCAAAGAGATAGAATGAAATCCAGGGGTTTCTAGTGATTGTGAAAGTATTTTTCAGGAAAATTGTGATCAAGCATGTGTCAGATGTTACCATGGGGTCCAACAACAACAACAAAAAGATAGCAAATAATCCATTGGGCATAAGTAGCAACTTTTAATACTAATCTCAATGGAGGGGTACCTGGGTGGCTGAGTCAGTTAAGTGTCTGACTTCATCTCAGGTCATGATCTCACAGTTTGTGAGTTGGACCCTGCATCCGACTCTGTGCTGACAGCTCAGAGTCTGGAGCCTGCTTCAGATTCTGCGTCTTCCTCTCTCTTTGCCCCTCCCCTGCTTCCTCTCTCCCTCTCTCTGTCTCTCTTTCTCTCTGTCTCTCAAAAATAAACATTAAAAAAATAAAAGGTTGGGGCGCCTGGGTGGCGCAGTCGGTTAAGCGTCCGACTTCAGCCAGGTCACGATCTCGCGGTCCGTGAGTTCGAGCCCCGCGTCGGGCTCTGGGCTGATGGCCCAGAGCCTGGAGCCTGCTTCCGATTCTGTGTCTCCCTCTCTCTCTGCCCCTCCCCCGTTCATGCTCTGTCTCTCTCTGTCCCAAAAATAAATAAAAAACGTTGAAAAAAAAATTAAAAAAATAAAAAAAATAAAAAAAATAAAAGGTAATTGTCTCCATGGAGTCATATGGTTGGAAATCAGATTGGAAAAGACTTACAGAATGAAGGAAGTGAGTATATAGAGGTTGTAACTCTATATAGAGTTTTTGAGAGGTTTAGCCTTGAGCAGACGAGTGGGTAGTTGGAGGGAAAAGTAGGAGGAAGTTAGAGGAAGGAGGATTTTTCTTTTCTTAAAATGGAAGAGATTTAATCATGTTTGTCTTTTTGTTTTCGTCATGTTTAAGAGCTGATGAGAAGAATGGAATAGTGTGGATGATAAAAAAGTAAACATTCTAGGGGCGACTGGGTCCTTTCTTACCCTTTTTGTGTAGGGCCATTCACAACACATTGCTTTCTTAAAAGAAAATAATAATTTAAAGTTAATTCTTCTCATTGTCTTTATGCAAGCAATTCCATCCTTCCTTTGTATTGCCTCTTATTTTTTAACCAACTCAGTTGGTTAAGCTGTCGATTTTAGCTCAGGTCGTTATCTCGCAGTCTGTGAGTTCGAGCCCCGCATCAGGCTCTGTGCTGGCAGCTCAGAACCTGGAGCCTGCTTCTGACTCAGTGTCTCCCTCTCTCTCTGCCCCTCCCCTGCTTACTCTCTGTCTCTGTCTCTGTCTTTCTCTCAAAAATAATAAGCATTAAAAAAAATTAAAAAAAAAGTAAACATTCTAAGAGGAAGGGGATAAATGAGGCCCTTGACTGAAAGGATGCCATTAGGGGCTGGCAAGACTTAGTATTCACTTGAATAAAATCAAAAGAAGTAAACACAAAACCCCACAGAGTCTAAGTATTGGATTCCTGCTATTCAGGTAAACAACAGAGCACAGATTAGTAAAAGGCAAATTATCTTGGAGGTTTCCAAACTTTGTGTGTTTTAACATTTTTTCAGTAAAACATTGTAAGCTAGAAAATGTAATAAAACAGTCTTCATTTATGATGTCCCTGAATATAGTAATGTATTTTTCTTCCAAATTATCTTATAATATTCATTTTTAATACTTATATTTTCCATTTCATTTTTTATGCAAAATATACTTTGAAAGAGTTTTTTATCTAAAGGAAAACATGTTTTCAGAAATATTTGCACATAATTTAAACAATGATGCAATGCTGAAGTCCTTACAGTCCTTCCATCATGGTTTTGTTAGCAGCTCTAAAACGAATAACTACCTTTTGGAGTGAGAAATGTGAAAAGTTACTTGACAAACATAATCAGTGGATAAGTAAATTCCTTTCTAGAATGTGTTTATATAAAGACGTCCAGGAATTCAAAAGTAGATTTCCAGCACCAGCTTAAGACCGTTCCATTGAGGCTTTATCACAGTAAAGATGTTGTGCTGTGTAGAGGGGATCAAAGATGGACAGCACTCCAGGACCTGTCTAGTGGGATGTTTCGGAAGCAACACTATAGGCAACCATTTATCTGTTTGGGTAATGGACATACCATTGAAACTATAACCAAGATTTTACACATTGGCATCACATTTAGGAACCATTATCCAGATAGCATCCTCACTCCAAAAAAAGCATAAAATAAAATTAAAAAGAAATTCCAAAACTCATTTGCACATCAAGAAAGATATTAAGTGAGATTCAGTCCATAGACTCCTGACATATTTTTCATAGACACTTTCTCTCTTCCTTTGTTCCCTCTTGCACCCATACTCTTCAGATCTTCTCATTCACTGTTTTATACAAAGAGCACTATAACCTGCCACTCAAGACTTTCTGTATCCTCCATTCTCCTCTCCATATATTCTCCACCCATGCAGTGTCCACCAACAGACATAATCTCCATACATGATTTCTACATTTAGAACATCTAATATCCCTACCTTGCTCTGCTGACTATTTTACTTTGCAGAAGATGAAATCATGAGGCAAAATACTTAGGAGAGTTGTTTCAAGTTCTTTCTCTTGACAACTGTTGAAATTGAGCTCATAGTTTGGAGAACAAGGCAAAGTGTTCTGTTTTTCTATAATCTATTCCTTATTGTTTACTGTATTTGTGTGTGTGTGTGTGTGCTGTTCATACATATGATATATGTTGTTCATACATGTATAATGTTTCAGTATACTGCAAAATATTGAATGATGCTATTTTTAAACTGGTTTCTTCTTTGTGCTCTCTTTCTCATAATTTAAGCTTTCTGGTTTCGCTTTTAAACCATATCATTTTAAAATTATATATGCATATTCTCATTTTATCACTTTGACTTGAGATAAGTATTTTATTTTGTCTTATATACCTTTAACCTTCTAATATCTTTGGATTATTATTTATTTTAGCTTCTTAAACTATTGTTCTTAGTAATTTTTTTATTTCTTTTAATATTCATTTTCATATGTAGAAATTATCTATTTTAATTTATTCCTAAAGCTTCTGAAGTTGCAACTTTAAAGAACTGTTATTTCTTACCTTATCCCTTTTATTTATGCTCCTTTACATTCACAAGCTCAGTAGTCTTAAATTTTTGTCTTATTATAATTTTAGCCTTGCCATAGTTATATACTTTAATACTTAAGTTTTAATATTTTTCTATTCTGATTTTAAAAGTTTTATCTTCTAACTCTAATTTTGGGGTTTGCTTTATAACTTTAACATTGTTAACTTATTCTCATGTTTTAAAGTTAGTGCAAAATTTAACAATTTCAGGGGTGCCTGGGTGGTTCAGTCGGTTAAGTGTCTGACTCTTGATTTCAGCTCAGGTCATGATCTCATGGTTTGTTCAATCAAGCCTCGCATCAGGCTCTGCACTGATGGCGTGGAGGCTGTTTGGAATTCTCTCTCTCTCTCTCTCTCTCTCTCTCCCTCTCTCCCTGCCCTGCTTGCACTTGCTCTCTCTCAAAATAAATAAACTTTTAAAAAAATTTTAACAAATTGTTTGTGATAGGTGGGAAAGATCCAAATGATGGCTGAGATATGTTTTCAGATTTTCCATAATGCCACAGTAGGAGTAGTGTTGAATAAGAAGTGGTTAATTCCAGCTGATGGAACATCGGTGGATGGCAGAGGAAATGGTATTTCAAGTACAAAAGAGAATTCACTTCATTCATATCTATGTCCAGCATGATGAACATGTTTAACTCTACTATATTCCTTTATTCTCTCAACAAACACCAGGCATGGTTGATATTATTAAATCCAATTTATAAATGAGTCAATTAAAGTTTTATGAAGAATGATTTTTCCTGGATTGTCCAGAGTAAAAAATGTAAGCGGTGTACATATGACTCTGATTCCTCATTGCTTTGCATATGTCATATACTCACTGAAATGGTAAGCCAGACAATGATAGGGAGTCACTTTGAACCTAATTACAGTAAGTGTGTGGAACCAGAACAAACTAATGTACCAACTGTAAGAAAAATGGCATTCTTCATAATAATGTATTTGAAATAATATGAATGAAGTCTGCTTAATTTTTCAAGGTCATTATGAAAGAAAGTCAGATAAGGGGCTTATCTTTTGTATGGAAAAGGAAAAATGCAAAGAGGGTGTCTTCTACTGAATTTTTTACTCATCAAAATTCTAATGTTTAAATTTCATTTACTAACATTGATGGAAAATTACTTCTACTTATTCAGCAAAGTAACTACTAACTGGCATCTAATCGTCTTAAAAATCCTAGGTACATGGGCCCATGTCATGAAATCACTGGATTTGCTGTAAATTTTTGTTTAAAATTCGAAACTAGTACTTCTGTGCTCTTTAAGCTTTCCACTACTTTATAAACACTCTTGTTGGCCACAGAGTATTTATAGTGTATATGCCAAACTTAATTCAACTAAGAGCCTTGATTTGTTTTTCACTGTTTTGAAAACTGAATAAATTTTGATGATTGACACTCAGGGTGTGATTCTTTTTCCTGGACTGAAAAATAAATGAAATCTCTCTACTTTTGAATAGTAAACACCCACAATTTAAACAGAGTAAGAGGGCTTTGGTTATTTGTTTTTCAAAGTGCATTCACTATTAGAAAGTAGACCTAGAAGAAGCAACTTTTTAAAAGTTCATTTGATTTTTAAATTTCTCAATAAAGATACTAGTGATTTGTAAGATTGGTTTCCCTAAGATTTGTCAGTGTATTCCTTGTTGACCAAATCAGTTAAACTAAGCATTATTACTAGTGTAGGTTCCAAATATTTCTGATATTGCCATGTGGGTTAACTTGTCAAGTATGCAGCATATGGAATTTTGGCTATAAATTGTATGTTTTGAATCCAATTCGTATGTTATCCCTTAGTGTGTTACATAGGGCGGTGCACTCTTATCTATATTATATTGATTGTTAATTGAATTTCTAAATAATTTGGTCATTACTAATAACCTTTGTCTTTAACATTTTAGGATCCTAAAACATCTTAGATAATTTAGTAACTTTTTAATTGAATTTTCATTGGCAATAAAATGCCAAGATTTTTAATAATGTGTTTTTAAAAAACCCATGCAAGCCCATATTTAGTTTAGGTAAAATGATAAAGACTATCAAAAATAATGAAACATCACAAATATTATGATAGTAAATCTTGAAAAAAAAATACCTGACATAAATGACATGTGGATTATAAACCACATTTCATTAGAAAAAAAGTCTATCTAATTTTTGTTTTAGCCAGGAAGTTAACTTTTTTTCAATCACAGTATGTCTCCTTAGTTCAGAGTTCTAGTAACTTCCAGATATGCTTCATTTTTTCTGTTTTATATTTGATTTTTTTTGCAATGTTGTTGATTTTTTTTGTAATGTATTCTCTGAGTTGGCTCTAGTAATCAGAAGGAAATTACTTATAAAAACTCACCACTACTTTCAGTACGAACAAATGAGGATTAACTAAAGTGAGTGTTATTTGCCTACTCATTGAAAAAAAAAAGTCCTAAATAGGCTACTACACAGAAACGAATCGGACAAATAATGAAAAACATCCATCATCTATCACTTGTCTAGTCCTTCCCTCCTGGTCCTTAATCCTAGGACAAACAGAGTTGGCAAATGGATACATCATTAGTTACTCTCTTCATATAATGATTTGACTTCACTCGATATCCTCCTCAATCTCTTGTTTTGAGGTTGAGACCGAATGTTTGTGGACAGATAATGTTTGTTATAATGTGGGTATCGGGCATCATCTCAACAAGTAAGGTGTAAGTGGAATGAACAATCCAACCTCCTTTCTGGATTTCAGCTCTGGTATTGTGCTCCCCCAACGCTTTCTATTCTCCATCAGGTCGTCTCTTTAAAGTTACCAGATCAGAATTGGAGAGAGAGATTTGTAGGGCAGATCATCAGTGTTTGACCTTTGTTATGGGCCTATTATCATTTGACTTTTCATTTGTGAATGATAGAAAATCAAACTAGCTTACACCCATCCCTCAATTGTTACCTCACATAACAGAAACAGGTAAAGGTGACTCATTTCTGCATGGCAGGATCCAGGCTTCAAACAACAGGTCTTTTTCTCCATCTCTAAACTGAATTCTTTTATGTTGGTTTCATTTTCAAATAAAAATGATCACCAGCTGGGGCCTTACATCACCTTTAGACTAATGATCCCAAATCAAATAGAATGCCATTTCTCAGTTATTCCAATAAAATTTCTGAGTATGACTGTTCTATTTTGAATTATATGCCCATCTATGCCCCAATATCCATATTCACATAAATGTGGTACACTGATCAGTTAGCTTATAGTATATATCCAAATTTATGTAGACCAGGAGAGCCCACCACAAATTAAAACAAAATAAACACCACAAAGAAAAGGAGGGACACTACAATGTCCTATAAAATATTGAACATTTTGGTTTTCAAACTAAAAATAGAGATTTTTGTAGAAAATTGAAGATTGACTAAAATATAAGGGAAGCAGGGATGTCTAGGTGGCTCAGTTGGTTAAGCATCTGACACGTGATTTCAGTTCAGGTGAACTCCGTGTGGAGCTCTGCTCTGGGTGTGGAGCCTGCTTAGGATTCTCTCTCCCTTTCTTTCTACCCCTCCCCTGCACTCTCTTTATATAAATAAATAAATAAATAAATAGGAATCTTCTGAGAGAGAAACACTGGGAATATTTTTGAAGAGTCTGTGTGTGTGTGTGTGTGTGTGTGTGTGTGTGTATGTGTGTGTGTGTATTTTAACCAGCTGGGCTCAAGTTGGATGAGTTATTTCATAGCCTGTTTTTCATTTACCATTATGATAGTTGCCTGTGTTACTAAAAACACTTTTGTAAAAATTCAATGACGATATATTGCATTTTTACATGGATATAATATCTTTTATAGACATTTCTCTATTTTTGTTTAAGTTGATTTCTAAAATTATTCTCCAAACATTGGATTATTTCTGAATGGAAGATTAGTTTTATAGATGAATTCCTAAAGTTATAATTTTGCAGTAGGTATGAATGTTTATATAACTCTTAATCTGTATTGAGAAATTTATTTTTCTTTTTTTAAATTTTTATTTATTTATTTATTTAGTCATTTATTTTTGTCATTTTATTTTTTATTTTTTATTTTTTTATTTTAATTTATTTTTTTTCAATATATGAAGTTTATTGTCAAATTGGTTTCCATACAACACCCAGTGCTCATCCCAAAAGGTGCCCTCCTCAATACCCATCACCCCCCCTCCCGTCCCTCCCACCCCCCATCAACCCTCAGTTTGTTCTCAGTTTTTAAGAGTCTCTTATGCTTTGGCTCTCTCCCACTCTAACCTCTTTCTTTTTTTCCTTCCCCTCTCCCATGTGTTTCTGTTAAGTTTCTCAGGATCCACATAAGAGCGAAACCATATGGTATCTGTCTTTCTCTGTATGGCTTATTTCACTTAGCATAACACTCTCCAGTTCCATCCATGTTGCTACAAAGGGCCATGTTTCATTCTTTCTCATTGCCACATAGTACTCCATTGTGTACATGAACTACAATTTTTTTTATCCATTCATCAGTTGATGGACATTTAGGCTCTTTCCATAATTTGGCTATTGTTGAGAGTGCTGCTATAAACATTGGGGTACAAGTGCCCCTATGCATCAGTACTCCTGTATCCCTTGGGTAAATTCCTAGCAGTGCTACTGCTGGGTCATAGGGTAGGTCTATTTTTAATTTTTTGAGGAACCTCCACATTGTTTTCCAGAGTGGCTGCACCAATTTGCACTCCCACCAACAGTGCAAGAGGGTTCCCGTTTGTCCACATTATCTCCAGCATCTATAGTCTCCTGATTTGTTCATTTTGGCCACTCTGATTGGCGTGAGGTGATATCTAAGTGTGGTTTTGATTTGTATTTCCCTGATGAGGAGCGACGTTGAGCATCTTTTCATGTGCCTGTTGGCCATCCGGATGTCTTCTTTAGAGAAGTGTCTATTCATGTTTTCTCCCCATTTCTTCACTGGGTTATTTCTTTTTTGGGTGTGGAGTTTGGTGAGTTCTTTATAGATTTTGGATACTAGCCCTTTGTCCGATATGTCATTTGCAAATATCTTTTCCCATTCTGTTGGTTGCCTTTTAGTTTTGTTGGTTGTTTCCTTTGCTGTGCAGAAGCTTTTTATCTTCATAAGGTCCCTGTAGTTCATTTTTGCTTTTAATTCCCTTGCCTTTGGGGATGTGTCAAGTAAGAAATTGCTGCGGCTGAGGTCAGAGAGATCTTTTCCTGCTTTCTCCTCTAGGGTTTCGATGGTTTCCTGTCTCACATTCAGGTCCTTTATCCATTTTGAGTGTATTTTTGTGAATGGTGTAAGAAAGTGGTCTAGTTTCAATCTTCTGCATGTTTCTGTCCAGTTCTCCCAGCACCATTTGTTAAAGAGACTGTCTTTTTTCCATTGGATATTCTTTCCTGCTTTGTCAAAGATTAGTTGGCCGTACGTTTGTGGGTCTAGTTCTGGGGTTTCTATTCTATTCCATTGGTCTATGTGTTTTTGTGCCAATACCATGCTGTCTTGATGATGACAGCTTTGTAGTAGAGGCTAAAGTCTGGGATTGTGATGCCTCCTGCTTTGGTCTTCTTCTTCAAAATTACTTTGGCTATTTGGGGCCTTTTGTGGTTCCATATGAATTTTAGGATGGCTTATTCTAGTTTCAAGAAGAATGCTGGTGCAATTTTGATTGGGATTGCATTGAATGTGTAGATAGCTTTGGGTAGTATTGACATTTTAACAATACTTATTCTTTCAATCCATGAGTATGGAATGTTTTTCCATTTCTTTATATCTTCTTCAATTTCCTTCATAAGCTTTCTGTAGTTTTCAGCATACAGATCTTTTACATCTTTGGTTAGATGTATCCCTAGGTATTTTATGCTTCTCGGTGCAATTGTGAATGGGATCAGTTTCTTTGTCTTTCTGTTGCTTCATTATTAGTGTATAAGAATGCAGCTGATTTCTGTACATTGATTTTGTATCCTGCAACTTTGCTAAATTCATGTATCACTTCTAGCAGACTTCTGGTGGAGTCTATAAGATTTTCCATGTATAATATCATGTCATCTGCAAAAAGTGAAAGCTTAACTTCATCTTTGCCAATTTTGATGCCTTTGATTTCCTTTTGTTGTCTGATTGCTGATGCTAGAACTTCCAACACTATGTTAAACAACAGCGGTGAGAGTGGACATCCCTGTCGTGTTCCTGATCTCAGGGAAAAGCTCTCAGTTTTTCCCCATTGAGGATGATGTTAGCTGTGGGCTTTTCATAAATGGCTTTTATGATGTTTAAGTATGTTCCTTCTATCCCGACTTTCTCAAGGGTTTTTATTAAGAAAGGGTGCTGGATTTTGTCAAAGGCCTTTTCTGCATCGATTGACAGGATCATATGGTTCTTATCTTTTCTTTTATTAATGTGATGTATCACATTGATTGATTTACGAATGTTGAACCAGCCCTGCATCCCAGGAATGAATCCCACTTGATCATGGTGAATAATTCTTTTTATATGCTGTTGAATTCGATTTGCTAGTATCTTATTGAGAATTTTTGCATCCATATTCATCAGGGATATTGGCCTGTAGTTCTCTTTTTTTACTGGGTCTCTGTCTGGTTTAGGAATCAAAGTAATACTGGCTTCATAGAATGAGTCTGGAAGTTTTCCTTCCCTTTCTATTTCTTGGAATAGCTTGAGAAGGATAGGTATTATCTCTGCTTTAATCGTCTGGTAGAACTCCCCTGGGAAGCCATCTGGTCCTGGACTCTTATTTGTTGGGAGATTTTTGATGACTGATTCAATTTCTTCGCTGGTTATGGATCTGTTCAAGCTTTCTATTTCCTCCTGATTGAGTTTTGGAAGCGTGTGGGTGTTTAGGAATTTGTCCATTTCTTCCAGGTTGTCCAGTTTGTTGGCATACAATTTTTCATAGTATTCCCTGATAATTGCTTGTATCTCTGAGGGATTGGTTGTAATAATTCCATTTTAATTCATGATTTTATCTATTTGGGTCATCTCCCTTTTCTTTTTGAGAAGCCTGGCTAGAGATTTATCAATTTTGTTTATTTTTTCAAAAAACCAACTCTTGGTTTCGTTGATCTGCTCTACAGTTTTTTTAGATTCTATATTGTTTATTTCTGCTCTGATCTTTATTATTTCTCTTCTTCTGCTGGATTTAAGCTGTCTTTGATGTTCTGCTTCTATTTCCTTTAGGTGTGCTGTTAGATTTTGTATTTGGGATTTTTCTTGTTTCTTGAGATAGGCCTGGATTGCAATGTATTTTCCTCTCAGGACTGCCTTTGCTGCGTCCCAAAGAGTTTGGATTGTTGTATTTTCATATTCGTTTGTTTCCATATATTTTTTAATTTCTTCTCTAATTGCTTGGTTGACCCATTCATTCTTTAGTAGGGTGTTCTTTGACCTCCATGCTGTTGGAGGTTTTCCAGACTTTTTCTGGTGGTTGATTTCAAACTTCATAGCATTGTGGTCTGAAAGTATGCATGGTATGATTTCAATTCTTGTATACTTATGAAGGGCTGTTTTGTGACCCAGTATGTGATCTATCTTGGAGAATGTTCCATGTGCACTCGAGAAGAAAGTATATTCTGTTGCTTTAGGATGCAGAGTTCTAAATGTATCTGTCAAGTCCATCTGATCCAATGTATATCATTCAGGGCCCTTGTTTCTTTATTGACCATATGTCAATACATGATCTATCCATTTCTGTAAGTGGAGTGTTAAAGTCCCCTGCAATTACCACATTCTTATCAATAAGGTTGCTTATGTTTGTGAGTAATTGTTTTATATATTTGGGGGCTTCTGTATTCGGTGCATAAACATTTATAATTGTTAGCTCTTCCTGATGGATAGACCCTGTGATTATTATATAATGCCCTTGTTCATCTCTTGTTACAGCCTTTAATTTAAAGTCTAGTTTGTCTGATACAAGTATGGCTACTCCAGCTTTCTTTTGACTTCCAGTGGCATGATAAATAGTTCTCCATCCCCTCACTCTCAATCTGAAGGTGTCCTCAGGTCTAAAATGAGTCTCTTGTAGACAGCAAATAGATAGGTCTTGTTTTTTTATCCATTCTGATACCCTATGTCTTTTGGTTGGCGATAGATAGGTCTTGTTTTTTTATCTATTCTGATACCCTATGTCTTTTGGTTGGCGCATTTAGTCCATTTACATTCAGTGTTATTATAGAAAGATATGGGTTTAGAGTCACTGTGACGTCCGTAGGTTTCATGCTGGTAGCGATGTCTCTGGTACTTTGTCTCACAGGATCCCCCTTAGGATCTCTTGTAGGGCTGGTTTAGTGGTGACAAATTCCTTCAGTTTTTGTTTGTTTGGGAAGACCTTTATCTCTCCTTCTATTCTAAATGACAGACTTGCTGGATAAAGGATTCTCAGCTGCATATTTTTTTCTGTTCATCACATTGAAGATCTCCTGCCATTCCTTTCTGGCCTGCCAAGTTTCAGTAGAGAGATCTGTCACGAGTCTTATAGGTCTCCCTTTATATGTTAGAGCATTTTATCTCTAGCTGCTTTCAGAATTTTCTCTTTATCCCTATATTTTGCCAGTTTCACTATGATATGTCATGCAGAAGATCGATTCAAGTTACGTCTGAAGGGAGTTCTCTGTGCCTCTTGGATTTCAGTGCTTTTTTCCTTCCGCATCAGGGAAGTTCTCAGCTATTATTTCTTCAAGTACACCTTCAGCACCTTTCCCTCTCCCTTCCCCCTCTGGAATACCAATTATGCGTATATTATTTCTCTTTAGTGCATCACTTAGTTCTCTAATTTTCCCCTCATGCTCCTGGATTTTTTTATCTCTCTTTTTCCCAGCTTCTTCTTTTTCCATAATTTTATCTTCTAGTTCACCTATTCTCTTCTCTGCCTCTTCAGTCCGAGCCGTGATTGTCTCCATTTTATTTTGCAGCTCATTGATAGCGTTTTTTAGCTCCTCCTGGCTGTTCCTTAGTCCCTTGATCTCTGTAGCAATAGATTCTTTGCTGTCCTTTATACTGTTTTCAAGCCCAGCGATTAATTTTATGACTATTATTCTAAATTCACTTTCTGTTATATTGTTTAAATCGTTTTTGATCAGTTCATTAGCTGTTGTTATTTCCTGGACGTTTTTTTGAGGGGAATTCTTCTGTTTTGTCATTTTGGATAGTCCCTGGAGTGGTGCCAGACTGCAGGGCACTTCCCCTGTGCTGTCTTGAATAACTTGCATTGGTGGGAGGGGCCGCAGTCAGACCTGATGTCTGCCCCCAGCCCACGGCTGGGTGTGTGCCTTCTCTTCCCCTCTCCTAGGGGCGGGATTCACTGTGGGGTGGCTTGGCCTGTCTGGGCTACTTGCACACCGCCTGGCTTGTGGTGCTGGGGATCTGGCATATTAGCTGGGGTGGATTGGGAAGGTGCACAGGGGTGTGAGGGGCAGGCTCAGCTCGCCTTTCCTTTGGAGATCTGCTTCGGGAGGGGCCCTGTGGCACTGGGAGGGAGTCAGACCCGCCGGAGGGATGGATCTGCAGAAGCATAGCGTTAGGTGTTTGTGCAGTGCAAAGCAAGTTCCCTGGCAGGAACTGGTTCCCTTTGGGATTTTTGGCTGGGGGATGCACGAGGGAGATGGCACTGGCGAGCACCTTTGTTCCCCGCCAAGCTGAGCTCTGTCTTCCGGGGCTCAACAACTCTCCCTCCCATTGTCCTCCGGCCCTCCCATTCTCCGAGCAGAGCTATTAGCTTATAACCTTCCAGATGTCAAGTCCCGCTTGCTGTCCGAACACACTCCCTCCGGCCTCTCCGTTTTTGCCAGCCAGACTCGGGGGCTCTGCTTGGTCGGCGGGCTGCCCCTCTGCCCCGGCTCCCTCCCGCCAGTCCGTGGAGCGTGCACCACCTCTCCGCCCTTCCTACCCTCTTCCATGGGTCTCTCGTCTGCACTTGGCTCTGGAGACTCCATTCTGCTAGTCTCTTGGCGGTTTTCTGGGTTATTTAGGCAGGTGTAGGTGGAATCTAAGTGATCAGCAGGATGCCCGGTGAGCCCAGCGTCCTCCTACGCCGCCATCTTCCCAGGATCCCGAGAAATTTATTTTTCAAATTGCCTTATTATATTTATTTGTTTACTTATTTATTTATTTTATTTTTTAAAATTTGTATCCAAATTAGTTAGCATATAGTGAAACAATGATTTCAGGAGTAGATTCCTTAATGCCCCTTACCCATTTAGCCCATCCCCCCTCCCACAACCCCTCCAGCAACCCTCAGTTCTCCATATTTATGAGTCTCTTCTGTTTTGTTCCCCTCCCTGTTTTTACATTATTTTTGTTTCCCTTCCTTTATGTTCATCTGTTTTGTCTCTTAAAGTTCTCATATGAGTGAAGTCATATGATTTTTGTCTTTCTCTGACTAATTTCACTTAGCATAATACCCTCCAGTTACATCCACATAGTTGCAAATGGCAAGATTGGATAAAGAAAATGTGGTATATATATATATATATATATATATATATATATGCACAATGGAGTATTACTCGGCATTCAAAAAGAATGAAATCAAATTGCCTTATTTTTTTTTAACGTTTATTTTTGAGACAGAGAGAGACAGAGTATGAATGGGGGAGTGTCAGAGAGAGAGGGAGACAGAATCCGAAACAGGCTCCAGGCTCTGAGCGGTCAGCACAGAGCCCGACACAGGGCTCGAACTCACAGACTGCGAGATCATGACCTGAACTGAAGTCGGATGCTTAACCGACTGAGCCACCCAGGCGACCCAAAATTGCCTTATTTTTAAATGTTCTCTTAGGATCTCTTTCTACCTCACTCCATTCTCCCACTAATATATTCCGATGGCTCTAGTTATATCTTTAGTCAATTGGTTGACAATTCTGCATATCTAAACTGAGAATCATCTTCTGAGTTTTTGACATCCAAATCCAACAGCATATTGACATCACCATGGGACTTCAACTTCTACATGTACAAAACCTACCCCTTGTCATATCTCCATGCTAAAGTATGGGCTGCACTGGATGAATTTGTTCATTTTCTTTCTTTCCTTCTTGGGAGTACTTCTTCAGTTCCTTTAAGAGATGGAATCACAGCATTTCCTCAGAAATAGCTGGGATGCCAGGCCAAGTTTTCCCACTAGCAGTTCTTAGCCTTTTTCTGAAGTTGAATTTGAATTTATGGCCATAATAAAAATGAGTGCTGTGCATCTATCTGCCTTTTTAACAATCTTGGTCATCAAAATGAAGAAACAGTATGTGAAGTCTTTCATGTTGATTTAAAATAATTACAATAAATAATATCTGAGTTTTGAAGAGTTTAAGAAGTGAAATTATAAAAATAAAAATATAAAATAAAAAAGTGCTATTTTGTTAATCCAGATAACTTGTTTCAGTGTACAAAACATCTCCTGCTCCCTCAGATAAAAATTACATTAAATTAAATCATAATGTTGGATATCAAAGCAAAGACAGCAAACAGAGGAATTGAATTCCTACTTGGGCGCATTCTTGGAATATTCATAAATATATTATGTTCCCTGGTAAATACTGTGGTAATGGCAGAGAGCTTAATCTAATATCGATCTATAAAGCCACCCCTTCATGTGGAATTATTTCGTTGTTGTTGTTATTTAGTGTTATTATATTTTTAAATTTGTTAAATATCATGTTCTCTGGTTTTTCTTAATGGTCACTTTGAAAAGGAACAGCTAAAACGTTTCTCATGATCATTAGCACTGATGTAGGTTGAAGTTTTTTTATGTACTGAATTTGCAAAGAACCATTTATTCATTTACCAGCTAATAATGACAAACCCCAAACAAATATTCTAAGAAATTTCAAGCAGCCTCAGTTTCTTAGTTAATTTTTCAAGATGACACTAGACTCTTGTTATTGCTCATAATTCCATACTTTTTGTGGCTCAGCTTTAGTAGGAGAATTAATCAAGTAGGAGCTTGATTATGGCTTCAAAATATAGCTGCTTGTTGGTCTGTCAGTAAGAATAGAGAGATACTGGGCTTCTCAATCTCTAATATTTTTTATACAAGCAATGAAAGACAGGGAATATAAAGTCTACTTATCTGAAATCACAGCCCTCTTTCTTATAGTTATTTCATGTTTATAGAGGTGTATTTGCTATCAAATATAGGGCTGCATGTGTAA
This sequence comes from Panthera uncia, assembly GCF_023721935.1. Lineage (NCBI taxonomy): Eukaryota > Metazoa > Chordata > Mammalia > Carnivora > Felidae > Panthera > Panthera uncia. The sequence continues at coordinate 57,920,936 of NC_064812.1, read as the reverse complement.
TTAAATCATTTCCTCTGAGTAGTCAGATACCTGTAGCAAAGATAACGAATAGTGCAGGGAATTCTCAGTGTAAGATGAAATAAGTTAAAAGAACGTAAATATGAATATATTTACCTAGAATAATTTATCTAAATGCCATTTCTATATTCATGATAGTCTTCAGATTTGGAGTCTCTTTGTAAAGGTATTTAGCAGAATATGATCAGTAAAGAAAAGGGAAGTATTTAGTAATATTGCATTCCAATCCGTTGTGTCACTTAAGGAAATACATATTCGGACTTAGTTTTTATATATTACATGAAATTTTTCATAATTGGGCCATTGAAAGCTGGGGCCTGAATTATTCCCAAGGAATTATGTAAATAAGTGAATAAATACATGTTAGTTTTGATAAAATCATTAACTTTGATTTTTTAAGAAAGCTATTATGACTAAGTCTTGCGAGTAAAAATTGGTGTTTTTCATTATCCCATCTTTGAACACTTCTGAATCAGCAATGCTGGGATTCATCACAGAGTAACTCCAAGAGACTACATGACAATATGACATCAAGTTCAAGATCCTCTTAAGTAAAGGTATATGCATTCTAACACTGAGCAATGCATACCCTGACCTTACAAGAGAGAGTGGTCCCTAATGGATAATGCAGAACACATAGTCCAAGTTTGATAAATCCTTCCTGAGTGCATTTTTCCATATGGTACTGCACATGTTTAATTGTATTCAAACTTTGGACATCTTGTTTTAATTTATGGCTTACAAAAACTATTTAAAGTACATACGTAATATATGACTGTTGTGATAAGTAGGATAGCAGCTGATGTTTACCTTTATAGAAGAAACTAAAAAGTTTTGGGATATGACCATTGGGAACTAAAAGTCAACATGATGAGGTTGTCAGTACTCACTGGTGCTAGTAATGTAAACAATGTAGAATATATCACTTTAGAGTTATAAAATCTTGTAGCCAGCCAGAAAGAAGTCCTAGGGAAAAACTATCCAAGGCTATTATCAGGAATCACCATGCATTAGACATACAACACTGCACTAAATTTAAGTAGTTCTTGTGATAGATACCTTGCATCATTCTTGTCTTCTTTCTCTGGTAAGTTGGAGGAATGTAGCATTTTTTATGTTGGCCCAGAGATTTTCCATGTAAGGCAGTTTCTCCCAACACTGAGACCATCAGTGATAGGCTCTCAAAAACAGGTCATAGTTGTACTTGATTGCTCAAGTTTCCATGTCATTAAGATTCACAAAAAACCTGAGATAATGTATTGAAATAGCTGCTGATGGATACAAACTATCCCTTGTGTTTTCCTTAAAACCTATCCATGCTTGTGCAAACAGTCACTTTTAAAACATTTCTTAAAATGTATATATGACATTGATTTCTTATAGGACTCTCGCTGATACAAAAATAACAAGATATCTGGGGGTTTTGCTTATTTTTGAACATAAAAATATGTACTAGTATCTACCCAAAGTTTAGCCTACCAGGGATAGAATCTAAGATCCATGGAATATAAACTGGCATTCTTTATGCAACAATTATTCTTTAGAAAACCCCATAAAATATTGTTTTTAAAAAAAGGTAAAAAGTCAAGAATAATCCTTTCTAGGGACACCTGGGTGGCTCAGTCAGTTAAGCATCTGACTCTTGATTTCAGCTCAGGTCATGATCTCATAGTTCATGACTTTGAGCCCCACATCGGGCTCCATGCTGACAGTGGGGAGCCTGCTTGGGATTCTCTCTCCCTTGCTCTCTGCCCCTCCCCCACTGTGTGCTCTCATGCTCTCTCTCCCTCTCTCCAAATAAATAAATAAATAAATAAACTTAAAAAAAAAAAAAGAAAAATCCTTTCTAGGATTTGGATGATCTAGTATTTCCTCACTGTTCCCAGAATTTGTCAAAATGCTATTAGACTTTTCATGTTTATGAAGACTGTATTCAGTGACTTAAATGATGTTTGATAAGAAGTCACTTCACTAAGTAGACTTTCCAATTTCCAAATGAAAATTTATTTTGATTCTTAGCCAATTGACTTTGCAAATGCATAAAATACTTGGCTATTATCAGATTTCACTAAAATTTGAACTTTGCCAAAACATACACTTGGTCTAAACCTGTATTATTTCCTTTTTTAAAGGTCAGAGTTAAATGAAACTTTATACATCTACTTTATCTTTATATTATTCATATCTTTAACTAAAAAAGTGCTTTTTTAAAAAAATCTTTTTTCAGGTTGCTTTTCATTATTTAATGTCACTGTGTTTTTATGAAAGTAAGAATTAAGTCTTTGAGGCCAGGTGTGTTTGTTTCTCTTCACTATATTAAGCGTGAAAATTCAACAGAAAAAGGAGTTAATTAATTTGAACTATTATTACCATCATCATTGTCACCTCTCTCTACATCAGTGCCTCTGTAATGTTCCCTGACTTCTCATCCAGTGTACCCATCTGAACCACTCTATCCTTGCCTGACCTTACATATTAATCCTCATTCTTGTATCTGTTTTAACTTTTCCACCTGTAACTTACGGCGTGATGTTCTGGGATGGCTGGCTTGGACTTAGTCCCGAATCTTTCATTTATCTGAGAGAGTATTCTGAATTTAAACTAGCTTTAATTGAGTAGCTATTATGAGCTACACTGAACATTACAACAGCATCACGGCTAGCCTTATAGTGCCTTTTTACAGTTTAGAGAAAGCCTCCCTTCTCCTCTAGTGGTTGCAGCTCTCTGCAAGGGCACACACACTGGGTTTCAGCCACCAGTGACCATCTATCTTGCCTGAGTGTCTTTGAGCATTGCACACAATACAATCATGTGTGGTCAGTGCTATACTAAGGATAAAGTAGAGAAATTGGACACTGGCTTTGCTTTTGCTTTGCTTCTGAGGAATTGATAACTGAATTGGGAAGATAAGAATATATGAAAAAAATGTAATATTAAAAATACTCTGTAATCAAGGTATGAAGATATATTCTATGGAAACTCATCATATGAAGCTAAAAACATAAAGATTTAACAAAGTTCTACAACTCTTATATAACAAAGAATTACAAGCCTAGGGCCTAAATTGCTATGTTTTTGGAAAGTCCAAGATTACCCAAGTATTTTTCCTGGGCTTGCTTACTCTCAGAGAACATTGTTTTGTGAGTATTGAGAACAATTAACTAATCTTAGCATCCCCTTATGTGCAGAACACGTAAACTTCTGCTAACTGCCAGAAACACATATACACCCACATTCAGATAGACCCTCATGCTAACAACAAATAAAGCACTTTTTTTTCTCACCTGTATTGTGGTAGTTGCACTTTGAGAACCTGAATATAATACTGCTTTGTAGTAAGGAGCAAGGTTTTCACAGAGAAGATGTCCTCTGAGTATTGCAGGATTTCTAGCAGAGATTTCTGCCTAATGGGAGAGAATATAGGACAGGACAGTATTCTGTGGGGAAGAAGCACTATGCCCAAATGCTCTGAATTGCAAAAGCACAAAAGGATACATGTATTCAGCAAGGAGCTCTGACTTTCTATAACCCAGTCTATATATGAGAAGTCATAGAAAAAGACAGTGAAGAAGTTGTATAAGTAAACAAGCAAACAAACAAGCAAAAATGTAGGACTTGTGCCTAAAAGGCAATTAAATACCAGAGGTCTTTAAATGGACAGATGAATATAATCAGGTTGGTTTTTAAAAGGTAATTTGGACAATAGTGTAAAGCAGGATAAAGTAGAGCAAGACTGAAAACATTGAGAACATACTGGAAGTGGTTTCCATAGTATAGGTCAATGGTCCTCAACCTGGAGTGATTTTGTTCCCAGGGAACATTTGTCAGTGCCTGGAGAATATTGGAGGGGTAGAGTGCTGATGGAGTCTAGAGGGCAAGCTTGCTGCTGAACCCTAGAATCTATAACATAGCCCCCAACAACAAAGATATACTGTGACTAAAATGTCAGTGGTGCCTAGATTGAGAAAACCTGTTTTAAGTAAGGGTAGTAATGTATAGTATCACACTGAGGGTTTAATTTGTGCTTGATATAATGACTAATGATGTTGACACCTTTTCCTTTGCTTAGCTAATACTGTTGAGAATCTTTTCAACTTTTCATTGCTTTAATATGTCCTTTTTGGTGAAATCTCTTAAAATAATTTTTACATTTGGGAGGAGCTAAGATGGCTGTATAGTAGGAAGACCCTAGACACTCCTTGTCCCTCAAACACAGCCAGATAAATATCAAATCATTCTGAATACCCAATAAATCTATCCGATGACTGACAGAAAACCACACAAAGAAAGATAAAGAAAAGGCCACATCATGGAAGGTAGGAGGTGCGGAGATGTGGCTTGGGGGAGAAAGGAATCTCAGATGCTGCAGGGAAGAGGAAGCCCTGGTCACCAAGAGAAGGAGAAAGAGAGAAAAAAATGAGCACACAAAGCCATTGACTGGGAAAATAAAAGGGGCTGATTTTTGTGAGTTTTTACAACCAGTGGCACTCAAAGACTGGAGTTCTGGACATTCATTGCATGGCTGGTGTGGAACCCTGAGGGTGCTGCAGTGCTCCTGTGGAGAAGGGCAGATAACCTGGGGGAAGATGGTGCAATCTGAGGGCTCCCTGGGATATATTGTGAGAGGCAGTTCCCCCTTCTTGGAGCACATCTGGAAGAGGTGGTATTGCCTCTCCAAGGACAAAAGAGAATGCAGGTGCCATTACATTCTCCTGCCCCTCAGCATAGGTGCAGAGACTCCTGCTGTTTGCTGCACTTTACTCCAAACTCCGTGCCTCTGAGCTTTGGTGTGACTGCCCTTTTGGGACAAACCTGCAGCAAGACCCCCCCCCCCCCAGAGGCCACACCAGGTCCCTAAAGTTTGGAGTTTTAAAAGTCAGCCACCCTACCTAGGATAGAACTCAGGTGCACTGTTCTGCTGAGTGAGTAGACAGCCTGGATACAGACAATGTGAAGGCAGGTATCTGAAGGATGCCTGGGGCACACAAGGGGAGGCTGTTCACTCCTATGGGAGGGCTTTGCAAACAGCGGTAGGTGCAAACTCTACTCTCCAAGGACCAGAGAGGGCGCTGGTGCCATTTCTCTCCCTTGCCCCTCAGCATAAACCAAATTCAGTAAGCAGTTCAGCACCAGCAGTGATGGCTTAAGCCACTTCTTACACCAAGCCCTGCCCAACCCCCTGCATTCTGCAGGTGCTGCTTTTCTCGGGCAAGTGTGTCTGAGAACCAGAGCAGTGGGTGCCTCCCTAGAAGACTAGCACAAACCCCTCTGCATGCACCACATCTACTAACCATAGGGTTCTGGAAAGATTCAGCTCTAGTGGAAATAGCATCAAGTCTCTTCACAAGCAGATGGCTTACCTAACACAAAGAAAACAGAGATCTAAGCAAAATGTCCAGATGGAGGAATTCATCCCAAAAGAAAGAACAAGAAGAGTTCATGGCCAGGGATCTAATCAAGACAGAGATAAGTAATATGCCTTATCCAGAATTTAAAGCAACAATAATAAGGATACCAGCTGGGATTGAGGAAAGCATAGAAGCCACCAGGGAGTCACTTACTGCAGAGATAAAAAACCTAAAAGCTAATCAGGCCTAAATGAGAAATGCAATAACTGAGATTTGAAACCAATTGGATGTGATGACCACAAGGATGGAAGAACCAGAGTAATGTATAAGTGATATAGAAGAAAAAATTATGGAAATTTATGAAGCTATAAAGAAGAGGGAAAGAAAGATATTAGATCAAAATGTAGGCTTACGGAACTAGCTGACTCCATAAGGCATAATAACATTCTTATCGTAGAAGTCCCATAAGAAGAAGAGAGGGAAAAGGGGGCAGAAAGTTTACTTGAGAAAATTATAGCCGAAAACTTCCTAATCTAGGGAAGGAAACAGACATCCAAATCCAGGAGGCAAAGAAAACTCCCATCACAATCAACAAAAGCAGGCCAACGCCAAGACATATGATAGTTACGTTCGCAAAATAGATTTAAAAAAAAGTCTAAAAGCAGCAAAACAAAAAAAAATCCATAACTTACAAAGGAAGACAAATAAGATTAGCAGCAGACATCTTCACAGAAACTTGGCAGGTTAGAAGGGAGTGGCATGATACATTCAACGTGGTGACTGGGAAAAATATGCAGCCAAACATAGTCTATCCAGCAAGGCTGTATTCAAAATAGAAAGAGAGATAAAGAGTTGCCCAGACAAACAAAAACTAAAGGAATTTATGACCACTAAACCAGCCCTGCAAGAAATATTAAAGAGGACTCTTTGAGTGGGAAAGAAAAGCAACAAAGACTAGAAAGGAACAGAGGAATCTCCAGAAAGAATGACAAAGCAAGTAATAAAATGGTACTAAATTCATATCTGTCAATAAGTACTCTGAATGCAAATGGACTAAATGCTCTAATAAAATTCATAGGGTGTCATAATGGATAAAAATAACAAAACCCATCTATTTGCTGCCTATGAGAGACTCATTTTAGACCTATAGACACCTGCAGACTGGAAGTGAGGGTGTAGAGAACCATTTATCATGCTAATGGATGTCAAAAGAAAGCCAGAATAGCAATACTTCTATCACACAAACTAGATTTTAAGCCAAAGAGGTGAAGAAAGGTTTTATATCATAATAAAGGGGTCTATCCAATAAGAAGATCTCACAATTGTAAATATTTGGGTACTCCCCCAATTTGGGTTGGCTTTAATGACACACTGGATCAGATAGACTTGACAGATATATTCAGAACACTTCATCCTGAAGCAGCAAAATACGCATTCTTTTTGAGTGAACATGGGACATTCTCTAGAATAGTTCACATAGTAGGTCTCAACAAGTACAAATATTTGAGATTGTACCATGCATAATTTTGGATTGAAACACTATTAAACTTGCAGCCAACCACAAGAAAAGAAGTTAGAAAGACCACATGCCACTAAAGAATGAATGAGTCAACAAGGAAATTAAAGAAGAAATAAAAAAAAATATGGAAGCAAATGATAATGAAAATACAACTGTCCAAAACCTTTGGGATGCAGCAAAAGTAGTTATAAGAGGGGAGTATATAGCAATAAAGGTCTATCTCAAGAAGAAAAAAAAATCTCAAATATGTAACCTAACCTAATACCTAAAAGAGCTAGAAAAAGAACAACAAATGAAGCCTAAAGCCAGCAGGACAAGGGTAATAATAAATATTTGAACAGAAATAAATGATACAGAAACAAACATCAACCAACAAAGCAGTAGAAAGATCAATGAAATCAGGAGTCGGATTTTGAAAGAATTAATAAAACTATAACCCCCTAGCCAAACTTCTCAAAAAGAAAAAAGAAAGGACATAAATAACTAAAATCAGAAATTAAAGGGGAGGGATCAAAACCAACACCACAGAAATAAAAACAGAGTATTATGAAAAATTATATGTCAACAAGTTGGGCAATCTGGGAGAAATGGACAAATTCTTAGAAGCATATAAACTACTAAAATTGAAACAGGAAGAAATAGAAAATTTGAACAGACCCATAACCAGCAAAGAAATTGAATCAGTAATCAAAAATCTCCCAACAAACAAAAGTTCAGAGGCAGATGTCTTCCCAATGGAATTCTACCAAACATTTAAAGAGTTAATACTTATTCATTGCAAACTGTTCCAAAAAATAGAAATGGAAGGAAAGCTTCCAAATTCATGCTATGAGACCAGCATAACCTTGATTACAAAACCAGTCAAAGACCCCACTAAAAAGGAGAATTACAGGCCAATACCCCTGGTGAACATGGATGCAAAAATTCTGAACAAAATACTAGCATATTGAGTCCAATGCTACATTAAAAAAATCATTCACACAATCAAGTGGGATTTACTCCTGGGTTGCAAGAGTAGTTCAGTATTCACAAATGAATCAATATAATATACCACATTAATTAAAGAAAGGATAAGAACTATTGATCCTCTATATAGATGCATAAGAAGGATTTAATAAAATACAGCATCCATTCTTTATAAAAACCCTGACCAAAATAGGGATAGAGGGAATGTGCGTCAACATCATAAAAGCCATATATGAAAGACCCACAGCTAATATCATCCTAAATGGGGAAAAACTGAAAGTGTTTCCTCTAAAGCCAGGAAGAAGAGCAGAATGTCCACTCTCAACCATTGTTATTTAACATAGTACGGGAAATGCTAGCCTTAGCAATTAGACAAGAAAAATAAAAGGCACCCATATCAGCAGGGAAGATGTCAAACTTTTCACTATTGTAGAAGACATCATACTTTATGTAGAAAACCATTTCAAAGTGGATGAAATACCTAAATATGAGACAGGAAACCAGAAAAATCCTAGAGTTGAACACAAGCAGCAACCTCTTTGACATTGGCACTGGCAACTTCTTAACCAGACATTTCTCCTGAGCAAAAAAGAAATATTGGAACTTCATCAAGATAAAAAAAAAAAAAAAAAAAACTTCGGGCAAAAGAAGGAAACAATAAACAAAACTATTGTTTTGTCTTTCTGAAGGCAACCTTCATAATGGGAAAAGATATTTGCAAATGACATATCTGATAAAGGTTTGGTATCCAAAATCTATAAAGAACTTGTCAAACTCAACACCCAAAAAACGCATACTCCAGTGAAGAAATGAACAGAAAACATGAAGACATTTTTCCAAATAAGATATCCAGATGGCCAGTAGACACATGAAAAAATACTCAACCTCACTCATCATCAGGGAAATACAAATCAAAACTACAATGAGATACTACCTCACACCTGTCATAATGGCTAAAATTAACAACACAGGAAACAATAGATGTTGTCAAGGATGGAGAGAAAGGGGAATCCTCTTACACTGTGGGTGGGAATGCAAACTGGTGTAGTCACTCTGGAAAACAGTATGGAGTTTCCTCAAAAAGTTAAAAATAGAACTACCCTACAATTGCATTAGTAGGTATTTACCCAAAGAATACAAAAATACTAATTTGGAGGGACACAAGCACCCCAGTGTTTATAGCAGCAAAATGTTTATAGCAGCAGGAGCCAAATTATGGAAAGAGCCCAAATAGCTCACTGGATGAAGAATAGATAAAGAAGATGTGGTGTGTGTGTGTGTGTGTGTGTGTGTGTGTGCGCGCGTGCATATGTGTGTGTGTGTGTGTGTGTGTGTGTGTGTGTGTACATATTCAGCCCCCAGAAAGAATGAAATCTTGCCATTTGCAGTGATGTGGATGGAGCTAGAGAGTATTATGCTAAGCTAAATTGGTCAGTCAGAGAAAGACATATACCATATGATTTCATTCATGTGGAATTTAAGATGGAACAGATGAACATGGGAAAATAAAAAAAAGAGACAAGCAAACCAAGAAACAGACTCTTAACTATAGAGAACAAACTGGGAGTTTCTGGAGGGGAAATGGGGGGGGGAATGGGTTAAATAAGTGATGGGTATTATTCAGGGTATTTGTAATATGCACTGGGTGTTGTACATAAGTGATGCATCACCAAATTCTACTTCTGAAACCAATATTACCCTTCATGTTAACTGACTGGAATTTAAATAACTTGAAACAAAGAAAAAATAATTTGTACATTTAAGAAATTCAGGTTGGGGGGCCTGGGTGGCTCAGTTGGTTAAATGTCTGTATCTTGATTTCGGCTCAGTCATGATCTCATGGTCATGAGATGGAGGGCTCTGTGTGGGTGTGGGGCCTGCTTGAGATTCTCTCTCTTTTTCTCTCTGTGCCCCTCCCCTGCCTATCTCTCTCTCTAAAACAAAAAGGAAATTCAGGTTATTTTTTATTTTTACACTTTGAGAAATCCTTACATTTTTAGGTTTTACATTTAAATCATTGGTATGTTTTGAACTCATGTTTCTATATGGTACATGCATGTATCAAAGTTTTTGTTTTTTTGATATAGGTATCTAATTATTCCAGCAAAATTTGTTGAAAAGACTATATAGAAAACTTTTGCTACCTATAGGTGTGTCTATTTCTGGACCTCCTCTTCTGCTTCATTGATCTATTTGTCTGTCTTTATGCCTGTAGCACATAGTCTTGATTTTATGGCATTATAATAAATCAACATCAGATAGTGAATCTCCTCCAATTTTATTCTTCTTTCAAAGTTGTTTGTCTCTTCAGTCCTTCACATTTTCTTATGAATTTTATTTTATTTTATTTTTAACATGAAATTATTGTCAAATTGGTTTCCATACAACACCCAGTGCTCATCCTAACAGGTGCCCTCCTCAATACCCATCACCCAGCCACCCCTCCCTCCCACCCCCCATCAACCCTCAGTTTGTTCTCAGTTTTTAAGAGTCTCTTATGTTTTGGCTCCCTCCCTCTCTAATCATTTTTTTCCTTCCCCTCCCCCATGGTCTTCTGTTAAGTTTCTCAGGATCCACAAAGGAGTGAAAACATGGAATCTGTCCTTCTCTGTATGACTTATTTCACTTAGCATCACACTCTCCAGTTCCATCCATGTTGCTACAAAAGGCCATATTTCATTCTTTCTCATTGGCACATAGTATTCCATTGTGTATATAAACCACAATTTCTTTATCCATTCATCAGTTGATGGACATTTAGGCTCTTTCCATAATTTAGCTATTGTTGAGAGTGCTGCTATAAACATTGGGGTACAAGTGTCCCTATGCATCAGTACTCCTGTATCCCTTGGGTAAATTCCTACCAGTGCTATTGCTGGGTCATAGGGTAGGTCTATTTTTAATTTTTTGAGGAACCTCCACACTGTTTTCCAGAGTGGCTGCACCAGTTTGCATTCCCACCAACAGTGCAAGAGGGTTCCCGTTTCTCCACATCCTCTCCAGCATCTATAGTCTCCTGTTTTGTTCATTTTAGCCACTCTGACCTGCGTGAGGTGATATCTGAGTGTGAGGTGATATCCTGATGAGGAGCAACATTGAGCATCTTTTCGTTTGCCTGTTGGCCATCCGGATGTCTTTTTTAGAGAAGTGTCTATTCATGTTTTCTGCCCATTTCTTCACTGGGTTATTTGTTTTTCGGGTGTGGAGTTTGGTGAGTTCTTTATAGATTTTGGATACTAGCCCTTTGTCCGATGTGTCATTTGCAAATATCTTTTCCCATTCTCTTGGTTGCCTTTTAGTTTTGTTGGTTGTTTCCTTTGCTGTGCAGAAGTTTTTTATCTTCATGAGGTCCCAATAGTTCATTTTTGCTTTTAATTCCCTTGCCTTTGGAGATGTGTCAAGTAAGAAATTGATGTGGCTGAGGTCAGAGAGGTTTTTTCCTGCTTTCTCCTCTAGGGTTTTGATGGTTTCCTGTCTCACATTCGGGTCCTTTACCCATTTTGAGTGTATTTTTGTGAATGGTGTAAGAAAGTGGTCTAGTTTCAATCTTCTGCATGTTTCTGTCCAGTTCTCCCAGCACCATTTGTTAAAAAGACTGTCTTTTTTCCACTGGATATTCTTTCCTGCTTTGTCAAAGATTAGTTGGCCATACTTCTGTGGGTCCAATTCTGGAGTCTCTATTCTATTCCATTGGTCTATGTGTCTGTTTTTGTGCCAATACCATGCTGTCTTAATGATTACAGCTTTGTAGTAGAGGCTAAAGTCTGGGATTGTGATGCCTCCAGCTTTGGTCTTCTTCAATATTACTTTGGCTATTCGGGGTCTTTTGTGGTTCCATACAAATTTTAGGATTGTTTGTTCTAGCTTCGAGAAGCATGCTGGTGCAATTTTGATTGGGATTGCATTGAATGTGTAGATAGCTTTGGGTAGTATTGACATTTTAACAATATTTATTCCTCCAATCCATGAGCATGGAATAATTTTTCTTGTGACAATGGATTCTATGTTTCAGCTTCTTTGAATGTCTCATAATTTTTATTAGATTGCAGACATTGTCATTTTGACTTATTGAGTGCTGTGTTTATATGTCTATAAATATTTTTGTGATTCGTTCCTGAAATACATTAAGGTAACTTAGAAGTAATTTGGTTCTTTTGGGTCTTGCTTGTAAGCTTTGTTATGCAGGCCTGGAGCAATGTTTATTTTTGGTTAGTGGTTCTCAATTACAGGTGATTTTGGCCTGCAAAGTATATACTTGTTATATCTGGAGACATTCTTTATTTTCACTACTAGGTGATGGTAGTAGAGGTAGAGTGCTTCTAGAATCTAGTTGATAGAGGCCAGTGATGCTGCTGAACATAGTACAGTGCAAAGGATAGCTTCTCCTAATTCAATAAAAAACTATACAGATCAAAATGTCGGTAGTGCTGAGACTGAAAACCCTGACCTACAAAAATGATGATGAGTTTGTGCATTAAGGAATAGGCATGATAAGGAGAAGAGAAGCCCAAACTGAGAATCATTTCTGAGGTCAAATAAACAGAATTTGAATCCCAACTACATGAATATTAAGAGAGAAGTCAGTGGTGAAAAAAAGTAAAGTGGATGCTTATGATTCCATTAATTTGGATCAAGAACAGCGAGAAAGAAGACTTTAGAGAAAATTAAGGGCCGCTTCTAAAATTGAAAAGACAGAAAATTGTTTCCTCTTCTGATAGATTTGATGAATGTGGAAGAAAGCTAACAGAACTTTCAGTCATCACATTTGTAACACTTGACGATTGCAAGCTACTGTACAACTCAGAAAATATTCGTGAAAATTAAGTAGAAAATCTTTTAAATTAAGTTTAAAAATTTATTTGATTTTTGTTTCTTGATGCATGATTTATTGTTATATCACATTGTTGACTCAAACATAATATCAGGACTTGTTGAGATCAAGGTTTCTGTTCCAACATACAAGGTTCATATATCCCTGATCTTCTTGCATACCCTTCCCCAGTTGACGGAATGGTGAGACAGCACTGTCTTACTACTAAATTGTCATGTGTAACTTCTTTCCACATTCCCATCTGTCTGTGTATTATCAGCATGTGAATGTAAGAAAGTCATAGAAATAAGATAAATATTTACTACAGCTAAATATAAAGCTATCCCAATAAAATATTTAGGAGAAATTCTTTCCCAGAGGAAATATCATGAATTAATGTTGGACCTATTAAGTTCAAGTTTATCTAGCCTGGAAATATTCATTAAGAAGAGGAATGTAGATATTGAGTTTGGAAGAAAGGGTAAGGCTAGGGATATAGCTAACATATACATGGAGGCTTGGCAATAGAAGAGAACATGGAAAGTGTGCAAAGCAAGAAATAGAATGGAAAGAAATGGAGGAAAAGAAATCTGAGAAAATTTAATGTAACACAAGAAGGTTTTATAATGTGAGAGTTCATACAATCAAAGGGGAGTTCATATAATCCCCTTTCTACAGACTCTCAAATACTATAACCTTAAGTTTCTTATGTCTTAAATCAGGGACAAAAAAGGAGATTTAAATAGCTTTCTGATATATTTGTAAACATTAACATCATGTGAATGAAAACTTGGTAAAGTAGAAAAAGGCTACGAATTTTTATAATAGATTATTTTACAGGGGCATATAGGAAAACTTAACATGGTATGAAGTAATTATTGCACAGTGATTTTAATGAACCATTTTCTTTTGGTATAGTTTTGTTCTCAGTCTACTGAGAGAAACAGTACATATTTGGGATTGAAATTGGCACCAAACATCAAGATGACTTACATATCTTCATTTTTGCAATTAGGCATAAACTCTTCTAGAATTCCTTGTAGTATTCACTGTGACATTTTTTTTTAATTTTTTGTAAATTTTATTCATTTTTTGAGAGAGAGACAGAGCGTGAGCAGGGGAGGGGCAGAGAGAAAAGGAGACACTGAATCCGAAGCAGGCTTCAGGCTCTGAAACGATAGCACAGGGACCAACGCGGGGCTCAAACTCACAAACTGTGACCTGAGCCAAAGTCGGACGTTTAACCAACTGAGCCACTCAGGCGCCCCTATTCACTGTGACATTGTAATAACTGCCATGTATAGAACAATAATAACTACTAGTTGACTCTTGGACAGCAGGTTGTCACTGAAACTCCCAACAACTGAAGAGTCCCATAAGCATACTATCAATCTCCTTTCTCCCTTCAGTTTGACATTTTCTGATTTCTTAGTTAATAAATGTTGTTTTGCCTCCACATCTAGGAGTTGTTTGTTCTCTAAAGCAGAAAACAAAGTTAAGGTTAAAGAAATAGTTATATTATGAAATAGTAAGATTTATTTTCCATCTGCCTGCTCACTTGTGTTTCTTCATTAATTAAGCCTATGAAGAAAAGTGTTATTCAGAGTATGAAATATCATTACTGAGAAATAGTTCTGAGAAAACTGATATTTTGTGGGTTCACCCAGAATTTTCAAATATTTTAGAGTAGACTTGGTAGTAAGCTTATGTCTGGACTTCTATTAAAAATCAAATATTAAGCACAATTTGAAGAACATTGTGTTCTTTCGTCATATTTTCAGAAATGTCTACTTAAGAAAATTAACATTTGTTAGACTTTAGAGTATATGTTTTCCTAAACTGAGCATATTTTATACAACAAGTATGAAACTTCATACACCACAAGTTATAAGGGTTCTGATATGCACTAGTAATAATGATGCAGAAACTATAAATAATGTTTTTAATGGTATTCTCAAAGTAAAATACATTAAAAACATGGAGAAATATATGGGCTTGATAAGATTCATTCATTCATCCACTCATTCTTGAATTTATTCATTCAAAATATTTACTGATTATCTGCTGTTTCAGCAGCTCTGGGTATAAAATGGTGAACAGGTGAGCCATTAAGGAAATCAGAAACTAGTGGAAAGGGGAAAGATATGTAGATGATGATCACTCCACAACAGTATTGTTTTGCCTATTCTGTTATATAAAGAGTCCTTTAATAAAAGAGAGCCAAAGTACAGTGTTCGTAATTTAACCTATATCTTGATTGATCCTACTCCCAGTATAACCTGTATTTGTTCTTTAATGCATTACAGGTCTGCTACAATATTCTGTTGTCAATGACAGCATCTTATTTTTCAGAGAAACGTATATTTTCCATGACATCTATCTATCTATCTATCTATCTATCTACCTTTATTTATTTATTTATTTATTAATTTATTATTTACACAAGTTTTTGAGAAAACTTGTGTGAGCACATGCAATAGGGATAAAACATAACCTTCTTTATTATCCAGTATATTGTGAGTGAGAAAGAAGTTAACGCAGCTGGGCTGTGATCCATTTGCTCCCTTTTCCAGAAGGATGCTCCTGGGGCAGTGGTGGGGAACCAGGGGAGGAAGTAGCCGACTTGGCCCAGTCTCCTTTTCAGGTGCACCTCTGAGTAAAACAAACAAACAGGTGAAATTTCCTAAAGAAAAAGAGCTATTTATAGAATGATCGTAGCAGAATGTCCCCGGCTAAAAATTACTGATGGTAGATAAACCTGAAGTCTATGAGTTTATGAAAGCATAGGTCTACAGGAAATGTCATATAAGCTATACAACTCTATGGATTATAAAATGGAGATGTTTTATAACTTAAATGTTTTCTGATGAGTAAAGGAAACCTCGCCTCACACTTGGAGACCTCATCTATGATTCAGGGCCAAAGAGTATGTACCTTAGGTAGGAAAAAAAGAACACCGGGGGACAAACAAGATGTCCCAGGTATGTCTTTATTTCACTTATGCTTCTTAAGGATCTATATCCTTGGGATTATTAGGTCTTACAAGGGAGCAGAATTAGGAGACCAGAAAATGTCAGTGTATAAAATATTGGTGGATACACAACGGGCATGATGATCTGCAGGCCAGATGGTTCTCTATCTTCTTTCTAATATGAGAGCACTTTAAGATGCCCAGTTATAGGGATAGGGTCTTTATATCAGCAACAACAAAATTTTTTAAAAGGTGCAAAAGATGGGGGCACCTGGGTGGCTCAGTCAGTTAAGCGTCCGACTCTTGGTTTTGGCTCAGGTCATGATCTCACAGTGGGTGAGTTCGAGCCCTGCAATGGGCTCTGTGCTGGCAGCGCGAAGCCTGCTTGGGACTCTCTCTCTCTCACTCCATCTCTGCCCCTCCCCTATTCATGCTGTCTATGTCTCTCTCTAAAATAAATAAATAAACTTAAAGAAAAGGTTCAATGGTTCAAACGTGATGGAAAGTAGCCAAATTGCAAATAGTTTCAAATCACGTTAATAATCTTTTGGCCAAATTACTAATCAATAATTTAGACCAGAGTGTTGGGTAGCTATTAACCTATGAGACAAATCTGGCCCACTGTCTATTTTTTTAATAAAGTTTTGTTGGCTTATAGTGTTTTGTTTGCATATTGACTATGATTGCTTTCACAGTACAGTGGCAGAGTTGTGGTAAGTGCAACAGGGACCATACGGGGCCCACAAAGGCTATAATATTTACTGTCTGGCTTAACCCTGATTAAGTCTCCATTTTATATCACAATGTATTATAATAAAAACAAGAATTCATTCATGTTTATAGAGATCTTTATAATTTGTTAAAAATTTTGCCATAATTTAACTATATCTTTTTAGGTAGGTGAGGATGATTTTATTATTCTTCCAATCTAATAATGTGGTAACTTCACTTACATCAGTGTATTCATATTCTTTGAACTAATGATTATGTTTTGGGGTATATGTCTTTAAAAATAAAAATACAGAAAAATCATTAGTATGCAATTATTAAATATAACGCCATTTTCAGTGGTTAAAAAATGGAAGGCAATTGTTAATTATGACATAAGTGCTGGACTGAATGTTATATAATCATTAACTATTTTAATTAGGAGAAATATTCAGTAATGGAAAAAGTCTATTATGCATGTTACACAAAACAAGTAGACATCAAAGTGGTGTACATTATGAATATAATTAGGTATAGAGGCATGTTTAAAGGACAAAGGAAATACATAAGACTATAATAATTATGTTAGAGTAATAGTATGATAATCTTTGAATGTGTTTGATGTGTCTAGGCTGTAGTCCCAAATTATTTAATCAAACACAAACCTAGGCGTGGCTGTGAAGGCAT
This sequence comes from Panthera uncia, assembly GCF_023721935.1. Lineage (NCBI taxonomy): Eukaryota > Metazoa > Chordata > Mammalia > Carnivora > Felidae > Panthera > Panthera uncia. The sequence goes on along the minus strand of NC_064812.1, from coordinate 57,903,909 downwards.
TTTGTAGGTGTTATTAAAATCCATAATCAGTTGACTTTAAGTAAGAAAGATTATCCTAGATAACCTGGGCAGGATCGATTAAATCTTTTGAGAAGCCTTAAAAATAGAGCTCAGGCTTCCATGATGAAAAGCAAAGTCCATTTCAGCATTTTCAGCTTTATAAGAGTTCCAGCCTGCCCTTCCTTAAGTCTTGTACTTTGGATTTTAGACTTATCTAGCAGTCCTCACCATCTTGTAAGTCAGTTATTTGTAATAAATACTTCAATATGTATCTCTTGCTCATTCTACTGCTCTGATTGAACCTTGACTGATACAGATTTTGGTAACTGGAAGTAGACCATTGCTGTGACAAATCCCTCAAAATATGGAAGGGAGTTTGGAATTGCATAATAGGTGGACACTGAGGAATTTTGAGAAGTATGATTGAAAAAGCCCACATTGGGCACCTGTGTGGCTAAATCTGTTAAGCCTCCTCCTCTTGATTTTGGCTCAGGTCAAGATCTCACAATTTGTGAGATCAAGCCCAGCATCAGGCTGTGAACATGGAGGCTGTTTGGAATTATCTTTCTCCCTCTCTTTCTGTCCCTCCCCCACTCACACTGTCTTTCTCTCTCAAAATAAATAAGCTTTAAAAAAAAGAAAAACTACATTGCCTTGAACAGACTGTTGGTGGGTGTTAACAGCTCTCTTAGAACGAAGCAAGGGAATACATAAATCATCAGAAACAAAACAAAATATTTGTAGAAATATGGACATGGAAGGAGCTGCTAATAAGGGCTAAGGTGAAAAAGAGAAACTTATTATTGGAAACTAAAGAAAAGGAAGTCCTTGCTATTTAATGGCTGAGAGCTTAGCTGAATTGTGTTCTTTAGTTATGTGGAAGAAATCCTTGTCTTTCTAGACTGCACAAGATGTGAAAATCAGGTTTGTTGTCAGGAAAGTATGCTCTTAAATGAAAGCCGAGGGTGTGGCTGGAAAACTTTTATTTAGTGGATCAGAAGGATAAAAAGGTCAGAGTATTCAGTTACATAGAGGGCTCTTTGAAGACATTAGGCATGTGATTCATAGGTCTTCTTGGCCATATCAGCAGAAGCCAGGAATGATTATCCAAGAGAAACGTGGAGAACTCTTGTCTTGAAAGAATTCTCATAACATAAATGGGAGAGCCACAAATTTCTTGACAATGTTATACCAGCAGAAAACACTGCCACCTTGGTTTAAAAGGGATATACCCAACAGGTTAATAAAACAAATTAGCTGAAAACATGTTCTACCTTTGAAGAGCAAGAAAGAATGATACCTAAGGCAGAATCAGGAGCCCAGAAAGTGTAATCACAAGGCACAGAGGATTATTTCCAAGACTTGAAACCAAATGGAGCTCTCCCAGATGATAGAGAAATTGATACCAAATTGGGACCAGTAATACTTTTTAAACAATTTGTCTCCCCTTTTACCTGAGAATGTCTATAAAATGTTATCCCATATCTGCACGCCATTTTATTATGTATGCAAATAACTTGTTTCTTGAGTTTCACTGGTTCACAGCTGGAGATGCATTGTGACTAAGGATGAATTATATCCAGAACCTCAGCCATACTTGATTTAGATAATGAGAGTGGGGCTTTTGAACTGATGATATTTAGATAACATATTTGAACTCTGAGTTGATGCTATAATTGATTGAGACTTTGGAGAATATTAAAATGGATTTAATATATTTTGAATTTGAGATAGATGTAACTATTTCAGGGCCAGAGGGTAAGCTATGAGGGGCAGAATAATGCTCTCACCTGAAAGATATGCATATTCTAATGCTGAGACTCTGAATAAGCAGCAAGGGGGGGAATAAAGTGGTAGATATAACTGAGGTTTCTAGTCAGCAGGAACATTAAGATAAAGAGATTGTTCTGGGTTATCTAAAATAATCCAATAATGTAATTCCAACAGAACTTTAGTGTCAGAGTAATGCAATGAGAAAAAGATTCAGCTGACCACGTTGGTTTGGAAGATGGAAGGGGGTAACTGTAGAAGTGGAAAAGGCAACAAACAAACAAACAAACAAACAAAAAACCTAAAGTCATTCTTCCTTAGAGCTTCCAGAAAGTAATGTGATCCTGCTAACACTTCAATTTCAGTTCAGTGAGATTCATTTCAGACTATGACCTGCAAGCCAAAACATGATAAATTTTCGTGTTGTTTTAAGCCACTAACTTTATGATCATTTTTATAGCAGTAATAGGAATGGAAAACACAGATTTAGAGGTAAAATTTTTCTTCCCCTTTCCCCCAGATTCTCTGCACTGTCTATATTATATTTGCAATTGAAAATACTATTTTTTTCTCAGTTTCAGAAAAGATTGGACATGTTCCCAATATTCCAAAGATATTAGATAGAAGAGCAAGAATTTAAACCTATGACTCCTAAGTCGTATATGCTATCTACTGTACCACCCACACTGACCTAAATATGATTAAACGGTGAAAAAAAATAAAGAGGATATAGCCTGGATGTCATTTTGTAGATTTATACATTCAGCCAGTAATGATTATGCTTCTTCCAGGGGCCTGCTTTCTAGAAAACATTGAACATACAAATCTAACAAGAGGGTGCCTGCTCTAGAGAAGCTAAATGTTACAGTATATGACAATTTAAAAGTCTAAAGTTGCTGTGTTGTGAAAGTAATCTTTTTGTCATGACAAAAATGCACGTGGGAGTCCAGGGAAATAAATTTTGAAACATATGATAGATGGGATCATATTCTGAGAGCTAACATATCAGACACTTTCACATTGACTTGGTGTAAAAAATCACTAGAGATGTATTGGCTTGGGAGAACGGTCGTGAAATCATTTAAACAAGATTGCTCTAGTGTCTTTATAGAAAGAGATTCAAAAATGGAAACAGAGTAGGAGATGCCAATTAAAAAAAAAAAACTCATATAGTAATTCGGATGCAGGGCCATGAGAGATTAACTCAATAAGTAGTGGTAAAAACAGAGGGAAAGGAATGAATATGAATATTTTTTAAAGAAATATTTATATATTTTCATAACTCTTGGACCTGATGAAAAGAAAGAAGAAATAATCATTGTGACTGTATATTTATAATCTATGAGGCATGAAATCACATCAGACCCAGCAATAGATCTAGTCTGTGTGTGTCAATGTCTAAAGCAGAAAAGGTCAGTCCAGTAGGGTTCTCTGAGATTAAATGAAAGCCTTTAAAGAGAAAAAAAAAATGGTTTGGGGCTCAGGAACTGGCATCTACTCTGTGGTAGGTAACATTTGCAAGAAATGGAGTAAGCAACAGTCTGTGAAAAGGAAAATAAGATGCATCCCTAAGGGGTTGGGGAAGACAGACTATGGGCGCAAAGTACCCAACGCTTGAAAGAAAAAAAATGGACCTGAGATTTAATCAATAGACGATCCTAAGAGAATTTTCCAACAACCAACAGGCAGATAGAGCTAATAGTTTTGGGCAAGTGGGCTTTACCTCTGATATACCATAAGGCTGTCACCTGGCCCTGAATTCATAGAGAATATGATTTGACTGTTACCATCACCTCATTATATGTCTAGCAAAATTACATCTATGGAATTGCATTATATACCTTTGTAAAGAACCTAATGTTGTTTTTGATATAAATCTTTGAATTTCATAATGAAAAACCATGTATGTTCCTAAAATGTGACAGTCAGCAAATGTATTAGGATTCAAATATAAATAAGGTGTGATTCCTACTTTTAAAAAAACTTAAAATCTAATTTTACTTATTTATACTCATTGATCAGAATCGAATGCATTGCTATATTTAAAAATCTGGTCTTGGGGAAGAAATTCCTAAATATTGAAAATTGGCTGAAAAGTGAATCTTAAGTGAATGCACTAATTTTTAATTAGGTCAATATTTTTATTTCAACGATAATGATTTAAATATAAATGAGGCTCCATTTTCTTGCTTTTTAGACAAAATGTAACTACTTTACAGTCAGAAGTCTGGTTTTAAAGAAAAATGTGGCAGATGTTGTGTGCCCTCTAGTGGCCACAAGGTATATCTTTACATCTAGCTGGAAGTTAGTTTCAGGGGTTTTGTCCAGAGCATTCTTCCACATGCCAAACATACTAATTTTATTAACATTACATTTTAGATATTCCATTAATTCTTACTTTATCTTAACTGCAATAGTTCAAAGTCTAATTCTAACCTTTTAGTATGTGGAAAACACATGCTAAAGATTTCCTAGAGAAAATTTTGTAACCACAGAAAATTTTGTAAAAGGCCACATCCAATAAATGCAAAAGAGAAAATATGCAAATTAAATTATCCCCCAAATAAGTATATAGCTCATATTGCCCATTGTGTTAATAAGGACCAAAAGAAAAACTGAGAACATCTGGATACTAAACTGCTCTATTAGTCAGGGTTCTACAGAGAAACAGAACCAATGGGGTTTATAGAGAGATGTATTTTTTATGGAATTGGTTCACATGATTGTGGAGGCTGATGAGTCTGAAATCCATAGGGCAAACCAGAATTCTGGAAATTTATGGAAGAGTTAATGATGTAGTCTAGAATTCAAAATCGGCAGGGTATGAGTTAATGGTGCAGTCTAGAATTCAAAATCTACGGGGCAGGACAAAAGACTGAAAACTCAGGCAGGATTTTTATGCTGTAGCCTTAAGATAGAATTCCCTTTCTTGTTTTTTTTTTTTTTTTTAACATTTTTTTAAATGTTTTAGTTTATTTTATTTTCGAGAGAGACAGAGCGTAAGCAGGGGAGGGCAGAGAGAGAGAAAGACGCAGAATCAGAAGCAGGCTCCAGACACCGAGCGTGTCTGCACAGAGCCAGATGTGGGGCTCGAACCCACAAACCATGAGATCATGACCTGAGCCGAAGTCGGACGCTTAACCAACTGAGCCACCTAGGTGCCCCGACCTTTTCTTGTTTTTAAAGCCTTTAACTGTTGGCACACTTACATTATGTAGGTTAATCTGCTTTACGTAAAATCCAGTGATTGTAAACATTAACCACATTTGCAAATACCTTCACAACAACATCTAGACTAGTATTTGAACAAACAACTAGGCATTATAGCCTAGTCAAGTTGATACATAATAAAAACTGCTATCATTACCAAGAACCGCTTTAAGTGCTTTAAATGTATTAAGCCATTTTTTTTTGTTTTCATCATAATTCAATGAGGCAGATGCTCTTTGTAACCCATTCAAAGTAAACTGAGGCACATGTTGGTATAACAACTTGCCTAAGGGTCATAGTCAGTAAATGAGGGATTTGGGATTGAACCAGTGTCCTTGTTTTAAATACTAAATATTGATGTTTCAATGTATCTATATTACATTTTTTTTCACAAAATATTTCAGGTAAACACAAAAAAACTAATATAGAATATTGAACACCCTGTGCTTCACAGTCAGCTTTGTCAGATTTTACCTTCAAAGTCAGATTTGGCTTCATTATTCTTTGAATTTTTTAAAATAAATTAATCATTCAAGACACAGTTGAGGTCAGTTGCATATCTCTCCCTAATTCCGTAATTCACTCATCCCTTCAGAAGTACCCACTCTTCTGAATTTGGTTTTTATCATTTCTAAGCATGTATTCTAGAAATTTTAAACACAGATTTATATTAATAAATATTACATTATATCCTTTTTCTTGTTTTCAGGTTTAACTAAATGGTTCAATATGATTTACAAATTACAGTTTGTTGAGTTAAAAAACACATTTTGGGGATTTATGTATGCTGATACCTGAGGCTCTAATTCATTCATTTTAACCAGTTTAGTACTTATTGTCCGGATATATCACAACTTATTTCATTCTTTTGCTAATGGGCATTTGGGTTATTTCAATATTTTCACAGTTGCAAATAATACAACAATTAGTATTCCATACAAGTGTTTATGTGTCTCCTGTGAGATTTTTCTCAGAGTATACTAAGAAGTTCAATGACTAGTGAGGAGGCAGGTTCTAAGGTGAGCTTCAAAGATTTTCCTTTTTCCGGTGTCCACACATTTGTGTAACCCACTCCCCCCCCTTGACTGAGCAACCCCCAAGATTTGCTCCTAATCAATAGGATATGGCAATCATTTCCATGATTCAGTTATGCTATATGACTATATCATAGCACACTAGAGCCAGACATTCTCCCTACAGGTGTCATGGAATCAGCAGTTATGTTGGAGAAGCCCATATGGCAAGAAACAGGAGACGGCCTCTAAGGTTTCAGGACTGCCTTTAACCAATAGCAAGCAAAAATTGGAATCTTTAGTTGTATAGTCACAATGGATTGTTTTGGCAAACAACTTGAACTTGGAAGCTTATAGAAGGTAAAATATGTTCTCAAAGATGTTCGCATCCTAATCCTTGGACCCTGTGAATGTATTACTTTACACGGCAAAAGGGACTTTGCAGGTGTTACAAAGATAAAGACCTTCTGATGGGAAGAGCATCCTGGATTATCCAGGTGGACTCAATCTAGTGATAGGAGATTTTAGAGCAGATAACTTTTCCTAACTTCTTCTTTTTAGTAGTTACGGAAAGAGGAGAAGAACGATCAGAGAGATGCAACGTTGCTGGCTTGGAAGATGGAGAAAGTACCACAAGGCATGTAGGCAGCCTCCAGAAGCTGACAAGGTAAACTAAAGTCCATAGTTGATATAACAGTCTGGTAAACTTTCCTTTTATTAACTGTAGCAAATATCTTTATCCTGAGTAAAGATCCTAGTACCCCTGTCTTGATGGTAATAGTAAACTACTTGTTATAATGCACCTAGTGTATCTTTTTCCATCCATCCTTTTTTTTTCTTTTAAATAGGCTACTTTTTAGAGCAGTTTTAGGTTCACAGAAAAGTGAGTGAAAATTGTATAAAGTTTCTATATACCCTCTGTCCTCCCCTCCACAACCTCCCCTACTCTCAACAGCCCCACCAGATAGGTACATTTGTTATAATTGGTGAACCTACATTGAAATGTCATTATCCCCAAAGTCCAAAGTTTATATTAAGGTTCACTCTTGATGTTGTACATTATATGAGTTTTGACAAATGTGTAATGACATGTATCTATTGATAGAGTATAATGTATGTATACTATATATATTATTTACATATAATATATATATTACAAGTATAAGTTATTACAACGTAATTGCATACACACACAATATAATATAGTATTATTTCACGGCCCCCCAAATCCTCTGGGCTCTGTATGTTCATTGCTACCTCCCCACTAATCCTGGCAAGATCCCCACTGATCTTTTTACTGTCTCTGTAGTTTTGTGTCTTCCAGAATGTCATGTTGTTGGAATCATATAGTAAATAGCCCTTTCAAACTGGCTTATTTTACTTAGTAATTTGAATTTGTTTCTTCCATATTTTTATAGCTTAGTAGCTCATTATTTTATGTTTATTTTCAGTTTTAACATTTCTATTTTTAAAATGCTTAAGAAATACATTTTTCATATCAAAGCATTTCATATTTGTGTTTAATTTTGAACATTTTCTCTATCACCTAAATGGCTTCGCAAATAAAGAGATATTTGGGCTTACCAGGCAGTCACCAAAAAGGTTTCTAGTAGGATCTAGCCAATCAAATAATTTGTTTTAAAACAATCAATAGCACATATGTATATTTTTAAATAGCATGTCTGTGTATATAATAGCAGTTTAATGTGTATTTCTAAATATTACATGATTCAAAACCAAGACTTTATGCTTTTCCATTTTTTAATGGATTAACAATAGAAACCTTCTGACATACAATTTTTGAAAGTTGTTGAAAAAGCTAAAAGCTAGTTTTCAGTATCTCTATTCTTATGTCCAGATTCACCATGATACTGACACTGGACGGAAGAAGTGATTAAACACATTAGGTAGTAATTTATAATGTGTTATTTAAAGTCCAGGGGCGCCTGGGTGGCTCAGTCTGTTAAGCATCTGACTTCAGCTCAAGTTGTGATGTCATAGTGCATGAGTTTGAGCTCTGCGTCAGACTCTTTGCTGACAGCTCCAAGCCTGGAGCCTGCTTTCGATTCTATGTCTCCGTTTCTCTGTCCCCTCCCCCAGTCGTTCTCTCTCTCTCTCTCTCTCTCTCTCTCTCTCAAAACTAAATAAACATTAAAAAAAAAAAAAGTCCAAAGCTTTCTTAGAGGTTCTCTGAACCAGTGTGTATACTTTTTTGTTGAAAATACATAGATTAATCGTTTGTATCTATTTCACCTGTTTAAACCCAGTCTGCTTTAGTTCCCTGACCAATGGAATATAAAAGACCTATCCAGTGAACTTACATCTTGGTTCTGCTGAATCATGATTTCCCACACTTACCTTGGTGGTCATGATCCAAAAATGAAGTATGTCCTGCCTGTGAGAAAATAGTCTGCAAGTTGTGCCTAGAAATCTCCATTCTCTCTCAAGGTTGTCTATGCTTTATCCTCTGCTGTGTCATATCTTTTACCTTTAGTAAAGCTTTATATTAATGTATGTTGGTTTATAACCTCCTTGGGAGCTTCCTGGGTGAAATCTAAAACTGGCCCCCATACTTGGAGGGCAAGGAGAGACCGAAGATAGGGGCAGGCCACTCCAGGTTGGTAGGTGGGAGTTTTAGTGAGCAAAGGGAACTTACATATAGGGCTTGTCTTGGGCAGCAGCAAGGTGAGTAGATCTTTGCACCTGCCCACCAAATCTTAAAAGTTATATGAAGGCCTCAACTGGGTTTATCACAGTGGGACTGTATACTTGCCAGATGGTCTCAGTGCCACATCACTATCTCAAGGCTATTATGTCTTCGGGGCAGCTTCTGGGAGTGGGGAAGGCAAGAAAAACCCACAAGCCATAGATGGGGGTGTTGAGGAGTCTCTGATTGCTGGGGTGCACCTCATAGGTCAACTTGCAGTCATGTCTTCTTGATGACCTTCCCCAATAGTATACTCTGTGGCCACATGAGTTCTTTGAGTTACCTGACCCTGTGCAATTTGCTGTAGTTGGTGTTCCAGGCAGAATACTTGAAGTGGCCTTGGGTCTATAATTAAATGATGGATAAGGCTTAGTTTGGAGGAAAGGAAGATGAAATGGGATATGGAGGACCTTTGATGCCAGGCTAGCTCCCTCAGGTTGACTTTTAATTCAGTGGTATTGTGACCATTGACAGCAGGATAAACATGTCAACTTGGAAGTGGGTAGATCTGGAGCTGAAGGAAATACCTAAGTGGATGAAAAAAGAAATTCAGACAGAAGGGAAGTCAGTCAAGAATTCTGTCCCTTGGCTACTGTTAGCTGCTTTGGCAAAATGAGAGTCACTAAGAAAAAAACACGAGGCTTTTTGTCTGCCAAGTTACCACCATTGATTCTGTCTGTAACAGGAAGGGGCATGATGAAATCAGGGAGTAATATAAATACTTCTTTTGATCAGAATGTTATCCTGCCTAACTCATAATCACTAAAAAGATTATATAGGCTTTGAATGAGGTAAGGGTAAAGGTGGGGCTCAAGAGATACCCCAAACCTGGAACATTGAAAGGGCTCAGGCTGTCTACTTACTGCATAAATAGGGATATCTTAACCTGTTGAGCTGGCTGAGTCCAGAAGGCAGGGTTATGTGAAAATACCTTGAGAGGGGTAATAGTCCAACTGCACTCTTATACGAAGCTGAGTAATCCTGAGGGCACTGAAATGTTGAAAGTACAAGCACCTTAAGATCGATCATATGATGATGAAGTATATTCCAAATTTAGGCTTTTAACCCAAGAAATGATTTATGTGTAAATGGGGTTCGCATGCTTGGGATTCTTGTATGACCCTCCTGTTGAGAGCATAAAAGCATGTGAGAGAAGCTGTCACAGATGTACTGGCTCAACTCCTAAAGAGTTAAGTGATGGGAAAAATACTATTCAGAGGAAAAAAGTTACATTAAGATTATAAGGGATGAAAAAACCTTAGGACAATTAAACAGAGTGGGATATAGTTCATTAAAAATGTCATGAAAAAGGAATACGTTGCTGGAAGGATTATGTGGCCCACCAGCACCACCAACTCCAGAAGTTATAGAAAAGATTTGTTCACTTTATCCTAGTCATAGTGAATTTTTAAAAATCTTATGGTGATAGGGAAAAAATAAGGATCCTCATAAGCAGCAGTGATTAAAACCAGGTGAGTTAAAGAAGATAGATAAGGTTGGTCCCAGAGTGGAAAGTGGGGTGCCATCAGTAGCAGGGTATCCAAGGCCTTTTGCATTGGTGTGAGTGAAATGTCGTGGGTGTGATGGAGAAATTTTATCAGAATTGTTCTATGCGGCTTATAGTTTACTGTCATACCTAAACCTGCTAGTAAAAAGCAAAAAGGCAACATAATTAAGTTATGGGGATGTGGTAAATTTTATGGCTTGAAGTAGAAATTTATGAACAAAGATTATTTATGGTTGTGTATCAACTTTACCAGAATGTATTATTCGAATATATGTGACATTTGAATGGGAGGAAAGGAAAGCTCTTCCTTTACTCAAACAATTAGATAAAGGGATGTTGTAAAAAATATGCTCTATATACTGTTTTAATTGGGTGTACTAAATGGAAATCCTTGGAAAGATCTTACCCATTCAAGTGGTTAATTTAAAACAATATAGTATACCTGAGGGCCATCAATAAATTCTTGATTTGGTTAAGGATATGTTAGACACAAGTATAATATCACCCACAAAATACTCTTTACTAATCAAATATTACTTGTAAGAAAAGTTGAGGAATCCTGGAAGTTAATTGTAGACTATGGAAGACTGAAAAAAAATGGCTCCTCCAACAGCATCAGCCATGCCTAATAGTATAACACCTCACATTTGCAACAAGCTAAGGAGGATTGGTATTCTGTGATTGATTTATCTAATGGTTTCTTTTTATATTTCAATGATGGAAGAGAGCCAAAATCATTGTGCATTCCTATTGGCAGAAATGTAAAATTGCAGCCACTGTGGAAAACAGTAGTTATGTTTTTTTTAAAAAAAATAAAAATAGAAATACCCTATTATCCACTAAGTCCACAATTAGGCATTTACTCAAAGAAAATGAAAACACTAATTTGAAAAGATATATCCACCCCTAAGGTTATTGCAGCATTACTTACAATAGCCAAGGTATGGAAGCAATCCAAGTGTCCATTAATATATGAATGGATAAAGATGTGATATATATATATCATATATATACATATATATGATATATATATACACACACATATACATATATATGTATATATATGATATACATATATATGTATATATATGATATACACATGATAGGTATATATCATTATATATATCACGATATATATAATATATATTACATATATATATCATTATCAATATTACTCAGCCCTAAAAAAGAAGGAGATCTTGCCATTTGCAACAATATGAGTGGACCTAGAGGCCATTATGCTAAATGAAATATGAGGAAAACAAATGCTATATTATTTCACTTATATGTGGAATCTAAAAAAAAACAAAACGAATAAACAAACAAAAGCAGAAACAGACCTAAAATACAGAAAACAAGCTGGTAGTTGCCATAGGGAAAGGGGATTGGAGGGATGGACAAAAAGGGCAAGGGGAGTGGGAGGTATAGGCTTCTAGTTATGGCATGAGATAAAAGGTTCACCATAGGGAATATAGTCAATGGTATTATAATAGCATTTTATGGTGACAGATGGTAGCTATATTTGTGGAAAGTATAACATAGTCATTGAAGCATTATGTTGTGTACAGGAAACTAATGTAAGATTGTGTGTCACTTGTGCTTAAATTAAAAACAAATCTTTGTCTATTCATGTTGGACAGAATCCAATACAGGTTTACTGAGTTTCCATTAGGGATAATTAAATCCTACTTAGTGCCATAACTAGTTCAATTTGATTCAGTTGAAATGTGCTGTTACACATTTTATTGATGATATAATGCTGATCTCCATCTGAAGATCAAGTTAAGATAATTAAAAATGCTGATTAATCATATCACTACCAGAGACCAGGTAAAAATGCAGGTTCAAGAATACATGATAACATTCATGGGAATTATGTGGCCCAGAGACATTAGCAACATTCCTCAAACAATGGAAAATAAGCTACTGTTTCTACCAGCTCAAAACTTGACACAAAAATTAATTGGTTTGTTTTGTCTCATAAATTTAGTACCCACTCACAAAGTTACCAGAAAAAGAAAAGCCAAATGTGAATGGGACTCTGAACAATAGTAGCCTACCATGGAGTGTCAAAAAGCCATTACATAATGGATACTTCTGGAGTCCTACAACCTCAAAGATGATCAAATGATAAAAGTGCCAGCAACTCCAACCATACTTGCTGAGCCCTTGGCCAAAAGCTTGTTACTGCCTTCCAGTAGTAACCACTAAGATTTTTTACTTGAAATTTTCCTAATGTAATTCCCAGCTCTAGTCTCTGACGATTGTTCACTTGTTATCGTGCTTTAGTTAAACCTGCTTCTATTAGAAGGGGGTAAAATTATTTTGAGATCTGAAATACACATCATGGCATGCATCATGTAAAAACAACATTCTAACAGGGAAAGAAATCCAACAGATACTCATCAAATGGAAGTGGACCACTGCAATACATAAAAATGTGGCTTCCATGCCTTTGGGCCCTTTGTTAGATTCCCCCCCCCCCCACCTCAAATGACAACATTCAGTCTGGAAGGCATTGTGACAGGTAATTGGTTATACTTTGAATAAAGAAGGTAAAGATAAGTCTGCTTAATGCATGGAATTAAAAATTATGTTCCTTGTGGCATCAGAGGAACTAGATCATAAAAATAAGGATATGATATGGAGTTTTATACATTTTTGGATAAAAGCCAATGAACTGAAAGTATGAAAGGACTGGAACATAAGAGGCATTTTACTCTAGAGTGCTACATTATAAAAAAACTTATGAAGGAGGAAAGTCCAAGTTGAAGCCCATCAAAAACAAAAACACCTACAAATTTATAAACAAACACAACACAACTGAAGCCATAAATTGCACACCCACCTTTGGTCTTTGGATGGCTTCTTTGTTATAATAGATGAGCAGCCATGGAAGAATTTGAGCAATTCAATGATGGGCAGTAAAAAATGTATCCTACTATAGCCTGTCTGATGAGAAAGGATCCTGGGAGCTGCACCGGGACATCCTCAGACCTCTTTAATGTTTGCCAATGCTTTGTTCCTACTGCTATATCATATTATTTAGCTTTATTTAAAGCTTAACATGTATAATCTCTGAAGTCTTGAGATCCTGTCATCTGGCTTTGTATAATTAATTTAATCACACAAATCAAATTTTAAAACAGGCTCAAACAATATTTCTGTTTTTTTAAGGATCACGATTATCTAATCTTGTTATGGTTGAGTCTTCTAAATCATATATATAATAGACTTTCCTTCATGTGTTTATTTATTATAGAGTTTGAATTGTGTGATAATCTTTAGTGGGCTTTATATTGAGTAATTTTGTAGAGCTAAGGTGGAGGTCCCTCTAGAATGCTTTTGTGTTTGCTTTTGTAAGGTACCCCAAGCATTCCACCTCCAGAGGTTGGCATTTTATATTAATTTCAGCAATTTCATGATATTTTGAATTTTAAAAATTTATTTTTTATGTGCTTGCTGGCTTTCTTTTTTTTCTAAGTTTTTACTTAAATTCCAGTTAGTTAACATGTAGTGTAATATTTGTTTCAAGTGCACAACATACTGATTCATCCCTTACATACAATACCCAGTGCTCATCACAAGTACATTCCTTAATCCCCATCACCTATTTAACCCATTTCCCCTCTGGTAACCATCAGTTTGTTCTCTATAGTTAAGAATATGTTTCTTGACCTTTGAAAATTTAAATATAAAATGCTTAACATGATAGAATATAAAACACAGCAAGAGTGAAGTCAGCATAAATTGAATAGCACGAACTCCAGGGGCCTGTTCCTGACCAGAAACACTGAAAAACTGGCAAATCTGTCAGACTCAACCTTATATGGAATTCTGGAAGATAGTCAAAGGTTTAAAGCAAACAAGTGACTGTTTAACTGGGAGGAAAGCCACTGAAACGTGGTAGGAGAGGTTTTGGGCATTTTAACTTACCTTGGTTCTACCCTACTCTCCAGGATGTTAGCAATCTTGAAGACTTCAGCCCATTTTCATGGCATGGGTAGTTGGCTCCAGAAGGAGCAGAATGGACTTTGTTCCCAAGGAATCGTGTCTGTCTGTTTTGACCTGTCTGTGGGTTTGCTGGAGGACTGACGCAAGGATCTAATCTTAATTTCATCTAACTGGCACTAAGTGCAGAGAAGTGCCTGTGTGGAGTATGTTCATCAAAGACACAAGTGAAAGGCAAATGAACAACTTGTTCTGCCTGGAGAATAAAATAACAGTTGTGGAAAACAATAGACATGCTGAAAGCCTAGGTGGAAAAGCTGGAGAATGTGGTATTTTGGGGCATCAAGATTTTAAAAGTTTCTGCATACACTGGGGAATCTAGAAAGTCATGTGCATGCACAGGGCAGTGTGCGTGCTTAGTAAATACCTGAGAAGAGCATATGCTTTCACTTCTGGCTGATCTTTATGGTCATTAAAAATAAGAAGTAAAGGATCAAATGGATAATTAAGAGCACTCTGCCATCTTTTCCCTAAGAGCATTGATTTTTACCATCATCCAAGTTTGAGGGTGCCTTTGTGAAAATCCAGCAGTTCAGCAGAGAACTTTTAGCATACTATTAGAGGGAAAAAATCCAAAATTAAATGCAGTGAAGAGGGGCACCTCGGTGGCTCAGTCAGTTAAGCTTCCGACTTTGGCTCAGGTCATGATCTCACATCTGTTGAGTTTGAGCACCACATCAGGCTCTGTGCTGACAGCTCAGAGCCTGGAGGCTACTTCAAATTCTGTCTCCCTCTCTCTCTGCCCCACTCCCGCTTGCACTCTGTCTCTGGTTCTCAAAAATAAATAAACACCAACTAATCTTTGACACAGCAGAAAAGAATATCCAATGGAATAAAGACAGTCTCTTCAACAAGTGGTGCTGGGAAAAATGGACAGCGACATGCAGAAGAATGAACCTGGACCACTTTCTTACACCACACACAAAAATAAACTCAAAATAGATGAAAGTCCTCAATGTAAGATAAGAAGCCATCAAAATCCTCCAGGAGAAAGCAGGCAAAAAACCTCTTTGATCTTGGCCGCAGCAGCTTCTTACTCAACACGTCTCTGAGGCAAGGGAAACAAAAGCAAAAATGAACTACTGGGACCTCACCAAAATAAAAAGCTTCTGCACAGCGAAGGAAACAATCAGCAAAACCAAAAGGCAACTGACAGAATGGGACAAGATATTTGCAAATGACATATCAGATAAAGGGTTAGTATCCAAAATCTATAAAGAACTTATCAAACTCAACACCCAAAAACCAAGTAATCCAGTGAAGAAATGGGCAAAAGACATGAACAGATACTTCTCTGTAGAAGACATCCAGATGGCCAACCGACACATGAAAACATGCTCAACATCACTCATCACCAGGGAAATACAAATCAAAACCACAATGAGATACCACCTTACACCTGTCAGAATGGCTAACATGAACAACTCAGGCAACAACAGATGTTGGCGAGGAAGATGCGGAGAAAGAGGATCTCTTTTGCATTGTTGGTGGGAATACAAGCTGGTGCAGCCACTCTGGAAAACAGTATGGAGTTTCCTCAAAAAACTAAAAATAGAACTACCCTACGACCCAGCAATTGCACTACAAGGAATTTATCCACAGGATACAGGTGTGCTGTTTCAAAGGGACACGTGCACCCCCATGTTTGTAGCAGCACTATCAACAATAGCCAAAGTATGGAAAGAGCTCAAATGTCCATCAATGGATGAATGGATAAAGAAGATGTGGTATATATATACAATGGAGTATTACTCAGCAATCAAAAAGAATGAAATGTTGCCATTTGCAACTATGTGGGTGGAACTGGAGGGTATCATGCTAAGTGAAATTAGTCAGAGAAAGACAAAAATCATATGACTTCACTCATATGAAGACTTCAAGAGACAAAACAGATGAACATAAGAGAAGGGAAACAAAAATAATATAAAAACAGGGAGGGGGGACAAAACAGAAGAGACTCATAAATATGGAGAACAAACTGAGGGTTACTGGAGGGGTTGTCTGGGGGGGATGGGCTAAATGGGTAAGGGGAACTAAGGAATCTACTCCTGAGATCATTGTTGCACTATATACTAACTAATTTGGATGTAAATTAAAAAAATAAAAAAATAAAACAAGTTTAAAAAAAAGAAACATGAAAATCACTAAAAAAAATTGAATAAAAATAAAAAAATTAAAAAAATTAGCAAATGCAATGAAGAGACTAAGAGGAAGAGTTTCACTTTCCCTGCATCACCCCTTCCCTTGATGATACAGCCCAGTGCCAAGAGAAACTCCCTGAGGCCCACAGTTTCTCTCACATAGAAAAATGAGAGCATGTGAGTGAGCACCTTGCTTCCCAGCTGTGTGGGACACTGGGAAGAGATCCATTTCCATTCAGAATACTGAGGTATGCTGATGACTGGAAGGTAGGAGCCATTGAAATCGTACCAAGTATCTTTGCTGAGCACATTGGGATGAAACAGTAATAGCAGGAAGAAAACTGGAAAATTCACAAAATCTGAAAATTAAACAACATACTACTGAACAACCAGTGGGTCAAGGAAGAAATAAAAGAAAAGAAAAATTTTAAAGGCATCTTGAAGCAAGTAAAACTGGAAACAACATTCCAAAACTTAGTGGGTGCATCAAAAGTAGTTTTAACAGGATACTTTTGAGTGATAAGCACCTACATTAAGAAAAAAGATCTCATAAGGAAAACCTTATACCCAAAGGAACCACAAAAAGAACAAATGAAGCCCTGAGTTAGCAGAAGGAAGAAATAACAAACGTCAGAGAAGAAATAAAAGAAGTAGAAAACAGATAAATAATAGAAAATAAGAATGAAAATAAAAAGTAAAATTGACAAACCTTCAGCTAGACTGACAAACAACAAAGACTCAAAATCAGAAATGAAAGAAGAGGCATTACAACTGATATCACAGAAATACAAAGGATCATAACAGAATACTGTGAACAATTATACATCAAAATAAATAACATAACTTAGAAGAAATGGACAAATTCCTAGAAACATACAATCTAACAGGGCTCGATGAAGAAATGGAAAATCTGAACAGAGCAACAATGAGTAAGGTGATTTAATCAGCAATTCAAAACCTTCCAACAAAGAAAGGTTAGGAAAATATGGTTTCACTGGTAAATTCTACCAAACATTTAAAGAAAAATTAATACCTATCCTTCTTAAAGTATCCCAAAAATTTGAAGAGGAGGAAATATTCTCAAACTTATTTTGTAAAAACAGCATTACCCTGATGCCAAAACCAGATAAGAACACTACAAGGAAAGAAAACTCTAAGCCTGTATCCTTGATGAATACAGATGCAAAAATTCTCAACAAAATACTAACAAACTAGGAGGGAAAAATAAGATAAAAACAGAGAGGAGGCAAACTATAAGAGACTCTTAAAGACAGAAAACGAACTGAGGGTTGCCGGAAGGGACGTGGGTGGGGGGATGGGCCAAATGGGTGATGGACATTAAGGAGGGCACTTGTTGGGATGAGCAGTGGGTGTTATATGTAAATGATGAATCACTGGGTTCAACCCCTGAAACCAATACTACACTGTTTGTTAACTAACTTGAATAGAAATAAATGAACATATAAATATGTAAATAAAATACTAACGAGTCAAATTCAACAGCACGTTGAAAGGATCATACACTAGGATGCCGGGTGGCTCAGTCAGTTAAGCATCTGTCTCTTGATCTCGGCTCAGGTCATTATCTCATGGTTTGTGAGTTCAAGCCCTGCATCAGGCTTTGAACTGAAAGCACAGAGCCTGCTTGGGATTCTGTCTCTCCCTCTGTGCCCCTCCCCTACTCACTCACTCTCTGTCTCTCTCTGAAAATAAACTTAAAAAAAAAAAGACAATCATACACCAGAATCAAGTAGGATATATGTTTTGAATGCAAGGATGGTTGAGCATATGCAAATCAATAAATGTGGTAATCACATTAATAAAATAAAGAATAAAAATCATATAAACATCTCATAGATGCAGAAAAAACATTTGATAAATTTCAACATCATTTCATGATAAAAACTCTCAACAAATCAGGTATAGAGGGAACATAACTCACCATAATATGACTGTATGACAAGCCCACAGCTAACATCATATTCATCAGTGAAAGGTTGAAACCTTTCCCTCTATAATCAGGAATATAACAAGGGTGTCCAATTTCACCACTCCTATTCAACATAGCACTGTCAGTTTTAGTCAGAACAGTCAGGCAAGAAAAATAAATAAAAGACATCCAATTTGGAAAGGAAAAGTAAAATTGTTTCTATTTGCAGATGATGTGATCTTATATATTGAAGGTTCTAAGGTGTCCAGCAAAAAGTTGTTAGAACTAATAAATGAAGTTGCAGGACACAAAATCAACATAGAAAAATCAGTTGTGTTTTTATACACTAACAGTAAACTATCTGAAAAATAAAAAAAAGAAAACAATTACAGTTACAGCATCATCCGAAATTTAAAGAAATACTTAGAAGTAAATTTAATCAAGGAAGTGAAAGAACTGTACAGTGAAAACTATAAGACATTGAAGAAGGAAACTGAAGAATACACAAATAAGTGGAAATGTATCCCATGATTGTGGATAAGAAAAATTAATATTGTTAAAATGCCCTTCCTACCCAAAACTACCTACACATTCAATGCAATGTCTACTAAAATTTCAATGGCATTTTTCACAGAAATAGAAAAAAAAATCCTAAAATGTTTGTGGAATTATAAAAACCCCAAATAGCTAAAAATTCCTAAGAAAGAAGAACAAAGCTGGAGACACCATACTTGCTGATTTAAAACTTTATTACAAAGCTATAATAATCAAAACAGTATATAATTGGCATAAAAGCCAATACATAGACAAATAGAACAGAACTAAGAGCCTAAACACAATCCCATGTATAAATAATCAACTAATATTTGATAAGAGAGCCAAGAATACTCAATGAGAAAAACATAGTTTCTTCCATAAATGTTGGGAAAACTGGATATTCATATGCAAAGGAATGATATTGGGCCCCTAATTTACCTTGCTCACAAAAAATAATTTGAAATGGATTAGCCTTAAATGTAAAATCTAAAACCATAAAACTCCTTGAATAAAACATAGGGAAAAAGCTCTCTGACCTTGCTCTTGGCAACAATTTTTTGGATAAGATACCAAAAGCACAAGCAACAAAAATAAAAATAAACTACCTTCTGAACAGTAAAATAAAGAATCAACCGAATTAAAAAACAACATATGGAAAGGGAGAAAATATTTGCTAAACCATCTGAGGAGGAATTAATATCCAAAATATATAGTAAACTCGCAGCTCAGTGGTTAAAAAAAAAAGGAAAAGAAAGAAAAAACTGATGAAAAAATTTGCATAGAATCTGAATAGATCTTTTCTAAAGGAGACCTGCAAATGGCCAATAGGTGAAATGTTCAACATCTCTAATCATCAGAGAAATGCAAATCAAAACCATGATAAGATAACTTCTCATACATGTAATAATGGCTGTTATCAAAAAATAAAAGAAAATAAGTGTTGGCAACTATGTTGAAAAAACAAGAACCCTTGTGCACTTTTGAAGGGAATTTAAATTGGGACGCTACAGAAATCAGTTTGAAGATTCCTCAAAAAATTAAAAAAAGCTCTGCTGTGTGATGTAACAATCCCACTTCTGGGTATATATCTGAAGGAAATGAAATTACTATCTTGAAGAGATATCTGCACCCCCATGATCTCGCTCATATTTAGAATCTAAAGCCAAATTTATAGAAACAGGGCAGAGTAGTGGTTTCCAAGGACTGTAAGGTGAGTAAATGGAGAGATGTTGCTCAAAGGGTACAAACTACCATCATAAGTTGAATAAGTTTTGAGGGTCTACTGTATAGCATGGTGACTATAACAACACTGAATTATATACTTGAAAATTGCTAACAGACTAGATCTTAAATGTTCTCCCTACAAAGCGTGTGTGTGTGTGCGCGCACACACACACACACACACACACATTTTTATTATGTCAGGCAATGGATGTAATAACTTTATTGTGGTAATCATTTTGCAATATATGTGTATCAAATCAATATGTTGTACACAAACTTGCACAATGTTATATGGCAATTATATCTTGGTAAAGCTAGAAAAATAAAGAAGCTAAGGCAGAGTTGTAAATTACCTTGCTATATGCTGAAGGAATGTTTCAACAAGAAGGATTTTTAAATTTTCTTATTTCCTTTTTTTTTTTTTGACTCAAGGCATTTATGGAAATCTATATTAAACCAATAGCTAGTGACTAAGCCAAAAGAAAAGAGACCAGAAACCACACATGATAAAAAAAAAAAAAATCCAATGCGGCCCCAAGAAAGTTTAGAAAAGTTACTAAACAAATAATTACAACCCTACATAAACCATAAACAAAAAATTCTGGTACAATGTAGAGCCTGATTTCCAGTGTTTTCTTCATATCATAGCATTCAAAATGTCCAGTTTTCAACAATACATTAAGATGCATTCCAAGAAATAAGAAAGTATGACCCATTCACAGGAAATAAAAAGGAGGAGGAGGATTAACAGAAACTGTCCCTGATGTAACATAAACATTGGATTTACAAGGCAGAGACGGTAAATCAATTATCTTAAATATGCTCAGGCAAATAAAGTAAACCATGGACAGAAAGCTAAAGGGAAGCCAGGGAACATCTCAACGAATAGAGAATATCAATAAGGAGAGAAAAATTATAATAAAGAACCAAACAGAAATTTTGGAGCTGAAAAGCATGATAACTGAAATGGAACATTCATTGTAGGAGTTCAAAAGCAAATATGAACAAGCCACAGAAACAACCAACAAATTTAAAGTTAGGTCAATTAATTTGTCTACTCTGAAGTGTCAGGAAAAAAAAAAGGAATGAAAATAATTGAACACAGCCTAAGACACTGTGGGACACCATCAAATACACAAGCATACACATAGTAGAAATTCCACAAGAAAAGGAGATGAATGAGAATATTTGAAGAAATAAGGTACAGAAGCTTTCCGAAGTTGATGAAAATTATGGTTCTAGACATCCAAGAAACTCAACGAGTTCCAAGTAGGATGAACTAACAGACTTACACATATAGGCACATTATAATCAAACTGTCAAAAGATAAAGGCGAAGAGAATTTTGAAAGCCTCATACGAGAACCAAATCATACCATAAAAGGAAATCTACAAGAATAACATTTTATTTTTTTATCATTAACTATGGAGACCAGAAGGCAGTAGGATAATATATTTCAGGCACTGAAAGAAAATAAAAGAAAAAAAAAAACTGTGAAAAAGGAATTTTATATCTGGCATAGTATCCTGCAAAATGGAAGAAGATTTGAAACATTCCTAGAGAAACAATAGTTGAGGGACATCATTCCTAGTAGCCCTGCCTTGCAAGCATGCTACCGAGAGTCCTTCAGGGTGAATGTAAAGATGCTAGAGAATAACTTAAATAAATGATACAAATAAAGGTAACTAAATATGTAAATATAAAAACCAGTATTATTGTATTTTTGGTTTGTAACTTCTCTTTTTGTTTCCGTATAATTTAAAAGACAAATAAATAAGATAATAATTATAAACCTATGTTAACAGGCACATGTCGTGATGTAATTTGTGAAGATGACACTATAAAGGGAAAGGAATGGAGATGTAGAGCAACAGGGGAATTGAATACTATGTAGGCTAAGTTGCTATAACTTCAAACTAGGTTGTTACAAGTTGGAGATGTTAATTATAATTTCAAATGTAACCACTAAGAATATCACTTTAAAATACTCACAAAAATAACTGAGAAGGAATAAGAATGGTATGTGACAAGAAGAAATAAATACGGGTGCCTGGGTGGTTCAGTTGGTTAAGTGTCTGACCCTTGATTTCGACTCAGGTCATGATCTCGCGGTTCCTGAGTTCAAGCCCTGCGTTAGGCTCTCTATGCTGAGGATGTGGAGCCTGCTTGGGATTCTGTCTCCCCCTATCTCTCTGCTTGCTCGCCATCTCTCTCAAAATAAATTTTAAAAATAAAAAATAATTAATTAATTAAAAATAAGTCATTAATGGAAGAATCCAGAACAACAGAAAAAAGATATACCATATTGAAAATAAATAGCAAAATGCAGAAGTAAGTTCTTGACTCTGTGTTATTAACTTACAATATGAATGGATAAAGTTTTTAGTTAAAAGACAGAAATTAGAAGAATGGTTAAATAAATAGGCCCCATCTATATGATATCTACAAGAGACTTAAGAGTCAAAGAATCTAGTAGGTTAAAAAGAAAGAGATAGGAAAATATATTCCCTGCAAACCACAACCGAAAGAGCTAGGGTGGCTATACTAATATTAAACCAAATAGACTTTTAGTAAAACATTGTTACAAGAGGCAATGAAGGACATTATATATTGATAAAAGGATCAATCTGTCAAAAATACATAATTATATACATATATGTACTTAGTAATAGGGCCTTAAAACATATGAAGCAAAACTTGACAAAATCAAAATAGACAGTTCTTAAATAAATAACAGTTGAACATTTCAATACACCACTTTCAGTAATGAATAGAAAAATTAGATACGAGATCAGTAAAGAAACAGAGGACTTCAACAGCACCGAAAACTAATTTTATCTAACAGTCATGTACAAAACACTCTACCCAACAACAGCAAATATACATACTCTTAAGTGCACATGGACCAGTCTTAGGATAGACTGTACGCTAAACCACAAAACAAGTCTCAATACACTTAAAAAGACTTAAATCACACAAAATATCTTCTCCAGACATAATGGAATTAAACTAGAAATCAATCACAGAAAAAACATTGGGATGTTTATAGTAGCATTATCAACAATTACCAAACTATGGATAGAGCCCAAATGTCCATGGACTGATGAATGGATAAAGAAGATATGGTATATATTTATAATAAATATTATTCAGCCATCAAAACTAATGGAATTGACATTTGCAACAATGTGCATGGAGCCAGAATGTGTTATGCCAAGTGAAATAAGTTGGTCAGAGAAAGACAAATATATTATTTCACTCAAAGGTAGAATTTAAGAAACAAAACAGATGAACAAATGGGAAGCGGGGGGAGAGAAGAAAGAGAAACAAACTGCAAGAGACTCTTAACAATAGAGAACAAACTGAGGGTTGATGAAGGGAGGTGGGTGGGAGATGGGCTAGATGAGTGATGGGTACTAAGGAGAGCACTTTTGATCAGCACTGGGTGTTGTGTGTAAGTGATGAGTCACTGAATTCTACTCCTGAAACCAATTGTGCACTGTATATTAGCTAACTAAAATTCAAATAATAAATAATAAATAAAAATAAATTATCAGTATTAGAAATAAAAAAGGACTACCCTGAGGTAATTTTGTAGCTATATCTGATTATGTTTTTTTAATGTTTATTTATTTATTTTGAGAGAGAGAGAGAGAGAGAGAGAGAGAGAGAGATGCTCAAGCAGGGGAGGGTCAGAGAGAGAGAGAGAGAGAATCCCAAGCAGACTCCCATGCAGGGCTTGATTTCACAAACTATGAGATCATGACCTGGGTCAAAATCAAGTCTGACACTTAACCAACTGAACCACCCAGGCATCCCTATCCCTGTTTCTGTTAAAAAGAAGAATGATCCCAAATCAAAAACCAAAGTTAAACTGTAAATAACAAGAAAAACAGGAGTAAGCTAAAGTCAAAGCTAGCAGATGGAAAAAAATAATACAAATTAGAGTGGAGATAAAAGAAGTAGAATAGAAAAACAATAGAACAAAAAGTTGGTTTCTTGCAAAAAATCAAGAAAATTGACAAATTTTTAGCTAGACCAGAGACAGAGAGAAAGAGAACTGGCATCAGAAATGAAAGTGGATGCATTATTAATACAAAAAAAAGCTATCACAAAGGACCACATATTACATTATTTCATTTCTATGAAAAGTCCAGAATAGGCAAATCTATAGACAGAAAATAGAATAACAGTTGCCTAGGGCTGGGGGGAAGTGGGTTTGAGAGTGGTGGCTAAGAGGTATTACATTTCTTTTCGAAGTGATGAAAATCTTCTAAAAATAGAGTGTGGTGATGGACATACACATCTGAATATTCTAAAAGCCATTGAATCATACACTTCAATAGGTGAAATGTATGTATGTGAATTATATCTCAATAAAACTATTAAATACTTCTGAACTAAAATATATTAAAGAGTTTGACCCTTTACATTGGAATCTGGGGATGAAATGGTGACTAGAACTGAGCAAATGAAGAAATCAAAAAGAGATCTTTGTTACTTCCAGGGCCAACACAATTTTGTACAAGAAAGGACATGATATAAAGTAAATAGTACTTAGCTATGAATTGTGATTCACAAATAATTATAATGAGAGGGAAAATAAAGGATGTGGTATAGTGGAGGACAGAATGGGAGAGAGTGAAATCCTTTTCTTTGAGTATGGGAATTTAATTAATAATATTTAAAAGAGAAAAAAAACATCAAGATGTAAAAGTATATGTACATTAGTTAGATCTATAAATGTAAATACCATCAGTCTGGAAAAGTTAAATACCTCTCAGAGAGGGAATTAGAGAATACAGATAGGAACTCCTGTTTTTCATATGTATTTTTTAATTTTATGTAATCACACTTAATTTTGATTAAAAGTTTAAATTTAAGGAATGCAGTAATGTGTACACTTAATATATACCTAACCAAAACTGTCTTAATGAATAGCAACACACACACACACACACACACACACACAGATATATATCATCATAGCTAAGAAAGTAGTTTCCTTTGTATTCTCTAACATTTCTATTATTTTTTGATGTAAATAGACCAGATCTATGTCTAAGTAAAAGAAAATTAGGCCCCAGTAATTTGATTCTGCCTCCTGCCATCATAGCTTGCACCGTAAAATATAAAAGAGGCAAAGAAAGGATAAGAAATTAACAAAGAGACTATTGTAGATGGTAATTAATCAAGAACACAAAAATAGAATTCTAATGACTTTATACTAATTTAGGAAATGGCATGCTGGGAATAATTGCAAGTAGATTGCCCTATGCTGACACCTAATGTTCACAGAGAACTGTAAGAAAATTTTGAGTGTAGACCTGGGCAGAAAGTCAAGTTGGATCATCCAGCTGTGTGGATGTTCTTACTCAGAAGTTCCTTAAAAAAAATTAAAAATAAAACAATGGGTCACATACTCAGCTAATACACATAAGCCATAGCAGTTAAACCCTAAGAATGCCACTTGTTTGTATGAATAAGTCTGTTTTTAAAAGTAACTTTTCCACAAGTCAGTAATACAAAGTATGGGAAAATGTAAAAATTAATCATTCTACTTAGTCTCACTGAGTGTGCAATCAACAATTGGTACGGCAGAGATGGATATGGCAATTAAAACACTTTATAGATAAACTTAGGTTTAGATACAGATATATCTTCCTTACAATATATCAATAGGTCATTTCCACAGGGAATGGGAACGGACACAGCCTTCTAAGTTGTCTCTTAGACAGTGCTAAAAAGCAATACAGGGGCATTAAGCTTCCATTCAAACATTTATCCCTGTTAAAAAGCCTTTGCACATATTGTCTTTTGTTCAATATATATCCTAGTCAAAACTTATTTATCTTGAAGTGGCAAGTTTTTTTTTTTAATTCTCTGCTAATAGAGTGACATATCACCATGTAAACTGCTGATTAAGGTTAATATATGACTAGGCATTAAAGGAGATAAAAAGGAAACACAAACCCCCTGGACTTAAGATACTTAGATGTCTCAGCTCTTGATTAGCACATCAGATACAGTGCTGCTGGACTCTTACTAAAAAGACATTGTCATCAGTCCTTCTCCCATTTCCATGACAATAATATTAGACTTAGAAAAAATGAAAAATCTTCAAATACCAGTTCTGTTCAGTCTGTGTTTCAACATCAACCTCAATTTTTCCAGTGATGTTGCAAATACTACTCCCTGTGGTAGACTCAGCTGGAATTTAATCAAATAGAACTGGAAAAATTGTTGAATATTCAGATGGGACTAGGAATATATTATATTTTCTCTGTAAGTAAAGACTTAAAGGGAACTCATTACATTGTATTTCTCTTCAGAGGTCTTCTAAAATACTGTTAATGGTAATAGATCATCATTGTAATGTTAAAGGATTTTGTTGTTTATCAGGAGCAAATCAGGAAACATAAGCACTTTTATACACTTTTCACCATATAAAAAGAGATATTGTGTGTTAGTTAAAGGCTTGTATTTGAGTATAGAATTATCTAAAATATATCGATTCCTAAAAGCTTTAGACATATTTAATATTTGGAGCAAGTGAATCTCTATTATTAATGCTACTATTTGAAAAGGCAAGGCTGTTTAAGAGTATGAAGCTATTGGCTTTTAAACATACAGTTCTTCAAAGAAGAAATATTTTGGAAATAAAGAAAGTTTGTATTTTCAACAGCGACTTACAGGGTGTTGTTTTTTCCTCTTGAACCGAGAGCAGCAAGGGTGACTGAGTGCTGTAGGAAAAACCTAATAAAACCCTGTCTCATAACCAAACTTCTTCTTAGTTTTCAGATCTTACTTTGCCTAGTTCAATATTTCCCTATCCATCAAAGAATAGCTTTAAATAACTTGATTTATGAGCATTGTGGAAGATTATTCTTTTCCTTTCCCCCCCTTTTTAATTTACACTAAGAATAGTGAAGGAAATCACTGTTTAATTCCTTTGAAAAGAAATGTCATTATTTCTTTTCAAAATATTCTATATAGTTTATGACTGAACCATAAATCATCATGCCCAGTGAACAGAGAAGCATTATTGTGGATAATAAAGAATAGTTGCAGATCCAAAAATTACAAAAAATATATGTATAAAGTCTATGTTACAGCAATCATAGATAAGAAGGTATCATTGATTTTCATTTCTTCCTCAACATCTGAAAAAAATCCTACTCTAACCCCACTCAAGGAACATATTGTTTGAGAAGGTGACCTTATTCTTCTAGTTAATTGTTCCCTGTTCTATGACTATTTCATATTACTTTGTAGATTACTTTGTACTATTTATGTCTGATTTATTTTAACTCCTGTCTAGACAATAAGCTCCTTCAGATTACTGTTCCTATTTTACTCTTATGTGCATTCTTAGCCGTCATTAATTGGTTCTTTCATTAAACATCATTTGTTGAGTATTCATTATGTAGTGTTGAAGGTGAAAGTAGTGTTGACTAATTGTTACCTTCTTTCCAAAGCTTCAGTCTAGTGGAGAAGACAAACAACATTTATTTGTTTGATTCTTAATAACAACTGAAATGGTATAATGGTATACCATTATTATATATGGTATATAAATTGTATATATGGTATACCATATAAATGGTATAATGTTATAATGGTTATAAACAGAGATATATAAAGCTAGCAAAAGGGTTAAAGCCTCAGCTGACATCTGTAGCATGATAATATGTTAATTAATCAAAACAATGGCAGGGGTGAGGTAGGGAAAAGTTTTAGGAATTGAGAAAGTGCAGGGAAATCCTATGTGGTGAGAGGGAACATGGCCAGCACAAGGCAGTTCCCAGAGTAATTAATTAGAACAAAAACAGAGGTTTAGGGATGAGGAGAAGCTGAAAAGGAAGGTAAAGCCAAGTCAATTAAGGGTCTTGCTGGCCATATTAATGGTCTTGTATTTTACCCTCAGAGCAATAATAAATCAATGAAGGGACTGAATGAGGTGATGTTTTAATAAGTTGTGCCATCACTCTCAATTTTACATATATTAATAGTTGCAGTATGGAAACCAGATTGGAGCAGAGTAAGAATAGATGATGGAAGCCAATGAATATAGGTCTTAGCCCAGTGCTGACATGATCAATGGATTGTTACCTCATCCGCAAATACATCTGGGTGGCTTACCCTCAAAAATTTTTATAACCCAATGAGAAAAATCTCAGAAACAGAAAGGATTGCATTGAGGATTTTTTTTTTAATTCCAGCCTAAAAGTAATTCACTGAGATTTTGGAAGTCTAGAGAATTTGAAGTGATAATGGTTGTTAAAAAAGAATATTTAGGGGCGCCTGGGTGGTGCAGTCGGTTAAGCGTCCGACTTCAGCCAGGTCACGATCTCGCGGTCCGTGAGTTCGAGCCCCGCGTCAGGCTCTGGGCTGATGGCTCGGAGCCTGGAGCCTGTTTCCGATTCTGTGTCTCCCTCTCTCTCTGCCCCTCCCCCGTTCATGCTATGTCTCTCTCTGTCCCAAAAATAAATAAAAAGTTGAAAAAAAAATTAAAAAAAAAAAGAATATTTAGAGGCTATTTAGATAGGTACTGTTTTCCCATCTTTTAAACACTGCTCTGTCCATTTGTTTTATATACAGTGAGACATAAAATATAAATGGGCAACAGTAAAATTATACACAATATAGAACTCTGACCCAAAGCCTATAGCAACGGCTGAGGAAACCAATCCATTATCTACAGTAACCAGCCCTTCAGAAACGCAGCCTGCTATTTGAGGGTCAAGCTTGTAAGAAGTCCGACTGCAATCTGTTGTAACAATCCAAGAGCCAAATAGTAACACTTAAGCCAAAAATACCAGACTTGGTTAATACTGGAAGTTTCCATGATTTTTGTCTGACTTACTACCAACCAGAGAAAGCAAATATGTACCCCCAAATAATCACATAAAATGTCCCATTTCTTGTTAACTCATCTCCAGCTTCTGCCTACTAATAGCTTCCACTCAGGGCGGAATCCTTCCCTTTTTTTTCTACTCCTCTGCCTGCCTTTGACTCTGCCAGCCTTTGACTCTGCCAAACCCATGAGTGATGATGGCTGACTTCCTTGCTAAAACTCTGAATAAGTACCTTTTGCTTCTGCTCATTTGGTTGGTCTTCATTTATTTCCACAATAGACTCTCCGCAGTAGTGAGTTCTGTTGTGGAGCTAAGTATCCATTTGCTACTTCTAGCTGAGATATTGAATGGAAGAGCTACTGTGTCTTTGAGTTAATATGTATGTCACTGTACATGTGTAAGAGAGAGAAAGAAAGAAACATAGAGAGGAATAAAGAAACAGAGAATGAGCAGGATATTTAGGAGTGGAAGGTTGTTATATTCATTTGTTCAGCTCATTTATATTGAGTGTCCACAATGTGTCAGGCACCATTTAAGGCCTTTTTGATACATAGAGGACAAGCCAATGATCCTGTCCTCATGGAGCTTATATTGTAGAAAAGAAAAAGACAATAGGCAATGAACATAATTAAAAAGTAAATTTTAGGGGCACCTGGGTGGCTCAGTCAGTTGAGTGTCCGACTTCAGCTCAGGTCATGATCTCGCAGCTCCTGAGTTTGAGCCCTGCGTCGGACTCTGTGATGACACCTCGGAGCCTGGAGCCTTATTCGAATTCCATGTCTCCCTCTCTCTCTGCCCCTAACCTGCTCACATTCTGTCTCTGTCTCTCTCAAAAATAAATAGACATTTAAAAATTTTTTAATTAAAATTTTATAGCATTTTAGAAGATGGTAGGTTGTATTTAAAAAATAAAGGCAAGGTAAAGAAGTTGTCAGGGGTGTGGGTGGAGAGTAATTTAATAGGTTGTCAGAGAAAGCCACATTATGAAGCCGATAGTTGAACAGAAAGTTGAGGAAGAGGGTGAAGAGTGAAATAAGTACATTTATCTGGGGCAAAACTCTTTTAGGCTGAGAAGAGCTAAACAAGGGCCTAAAGATAGAAAGATGCCGTGTATGTTCAAATAATAGCGGAGAGGTGAATGTGGCTGGGGTGAGTCATAAAGAAGAAAGGAGATGAGGCCAAGAGGTGGTAGGGTTTATACGGGGGAAAGAGAGAGAAAGCTGAGAGGCCATTGCAACAATAGTTGCTTTTTATCTGAGTGAAGTAGGGAGTGGTTGCAGACGGATGGGTGGTGGGCAGACGAATGGCGTGACAGATTTTGAACAGACCCTCTGCAACTGCACTGAAAATAGACTAGAGGGGACAAGAGTGGCTTTATGGTACACACTATACATTTTAATATTTACATTTAAATATTAGTGTGTTTAATAATATAAATATTCACAAAGCAACTAAAAATACAACTAGACAGTTCTGGAAACACCAATTCCAGAGACGTTAGGGACTTGGGATTCTTTCAGTTTTCTCTTCCTCTTCACCTCCTCCCTGTTCCGTCCAACTACTGTAGACTACTCTAGAAATTTCATAAGCCTGAAAGAGGACATATGGCCTCAAATAAAATTACATTAGGACAAAACATTTTAGGGGTGCCTGGGTGGCTCCGTTGGTTAAGTGTCTGACTTCAGCTCAGGTAATGATCTTGCAGTTCATGGGTTTGAGCCCCACATCAGGCTCGATGGTGCAGAGCCTGCTTGGGATTCTCTTTCCTTCTCTGCCTCTCCCCAATTTGTGCACATGTGCTCGCTCTCTCTCTCTTGCATGCTCTCTCTCTCTCAAAATTAATAAACTTCAAAAAGAAGAAGACAAAACATTACAGTAACATCCCCTAAATTCAAGCCCAATTTACAGATCACATGATGCCTGTGTCAACTGTATAATTTTCAGTCTCAGTGACAGTTATGTCCAATATCATTCCACCATAAGTAATTGAGCAAGATGCATTGGGAAAGAGTATGAACCATTAGAGGAATTTACAATATACACATTCTTAGACAAATTGTGATAACTTTTAATTTTTAGGAGGAGAAAAGTAGAACTGAAATAAATGTAATTTAAATCATAACATTAATATTGAAGCTCCAAGAAACTTGCTTCCTCAGAATCTTGCCCACGGCTCATGTCAGAAAATCCCTGCATTTTGATGTTAAAGCGATGCTGAAAAGATACTGGACTGATACCAAAAGAAAAACACATGCAGAGAAAGCTGTCATATGCCATAAAACAAAACAAAATAAAACAACATCAACAACACAACAAAGAAAATGTGTGGTTCAGAGGAATTTATTACCTGAATATTCAGTCTATTTTCCAACTAATCATGTGAAGACAAATTTGAGATGGAGGAATGTAAAATGTCTTACATTTTGGCATCAAGAAGCTATTCTGCCTTTTTTCTATTTTCACTGAAGAGAAAAATGTAGGAATCCAGAAAGAATGCATGTCCAGTTAACCTGGCTGTGGCCCACTGTCAAGTTATTCCTTTCCAACCATAATATTTTCTGATGGTTAAGGGATATTCCAAGAGTATAACTTATTTATATATTCAAATTAAATGAACAAAGAGCTATCTTCACTACTTTTTCTGAAGCCAGTTATCAATACACTTGCAGAATATCAAATTGCCGATTATCTTTTTTTCACATCCGCACATTTAGCGGCACTAAAATTATGTACTTAAATTTCAAATAATCATGAATTTCAACTAAAAACTGCATAAAAGTTAAAATAGATGTGCCTCTACCCATTAAATTCATGCAGTATGCAAATGAAAATATATTAAACTCCAAGGGACTAAAAATAGCTTTGTTGAAATTATTGTTTAAAATAATTAATTTTAAGGGCTCCTGGGTGGCTCAGTCGGTTGAGCGTATGACTTTGACTCAGGTCATGATCTAATGGTTAGTGGGTTCGAGCGTCATGTTGGGCTCTGTGCTGAAAGCTCAGAGCCTGGAGCCTGCTTCAGTTTCTGTGTCTCCCCTCTCTACCCCTCCCTCACTCACGCTCTGTCTCTCAAGAATAATTAAATGTTTAAAAATTTTTTAAAAACTAATGATTTTATTTTATTGTTTAAAAATAATTTAATTTTAAAATGGAGTTTGCAAATCTTCTTTCCTTTCCATCTTTAAGACCTTTTACTGGAAATTGTATTAACTACACAAATGGGGACTCTTCAGGCACCATCAAAGAATCAAAAATTATTTCCCATTTTATGACAAAAAATATCATAACCAGTTCTCAGGTCTTTTTTTTATTAACCTGTTATTGACTATGGCACATGGCCCCCAGAATGAAAGCTGTATTCCTAAACCTGGCTTACAATCAGGTGTGGCCACGAACTAAGTTTTTGCCAGTCTCTGAAACTTCTATTTTGGGTGTTTCTGTCTTCTAGCAGAAATTATGTTACCACTAACACACATTATAAACACATCTTATGTACCTGAGAGTACAGATATAAAAATTAATAAGTGTGGTATAGTGAAGGGCATATGGAATATGGATGGCATCAGTGTATCTGAGTTCAAGTCCCACTTTGGTCAATTCCAATAGCTGTTTACTTCTGGCAAATCAGTTAATTTTCAGAGCTTTGGTTTTCTCATCAGTAAAGTTATGATAATAAAAGTGATCTTATGGTTTTGATGGAGTAAAAATGTCTTATAAAGTGAACCAGTCTATAGAAATTCTAGTTACAATAGTGATATGCCTATCTGAATAAATAAACGACTATATAAAAGTACAAATTCTCTTCACCTATGTACTGAAAGAATGTATATTACTGATGGTCTAAAACTAATAGTCTTTTTGGGGTTTGATTTTATTCATTTCTAATTGATTAGCAAAAGATAGGTAATAAAGATGAGAAAAACAAGTGTGATTTTCCTTTTTGCATTTAGCCAACAGATAACTGGAAACATAGGTGTGTACTCAGCCTTTTATAATACCAATATGAGGCAGTGGGAGAAATTTGATTGTGTTAAGTATGTGGTGAGATTCTTTTGTGCTGTTTCATTTACTGTTATAAGCAACCTACCTACAATTGTTGACCCATACATCTTGCTTTGATGTATACAACATTCCTGTAGAATATCAGATTGAGTTAAAACTCGTTTAGCCAAGAGAACAGAATTTAATTAAAATCAAGAGAATTCCTTTAGTCCCTAGAGTCCTTAATAGGAGCACTGTCTCGTGGAGGTAAGATCTAACCACACCCCACAAGCACTTGCCACTGTATTTTCCTGCATACTATGGGCTTATTCCACTCTCACAAAAGACTGTAATAATTGAGTGCTTCTATATAGGGAAACATTTGTTCTGAGTTCTGTTAGGTTTTGAAATAGGCACAGCATCAAAATATCTTGTCATTACTGGGTGAAAAGGGGAATAAGAATTAGTGCCCACGTAATCCTGAAACATGTCTTCTTCCAGATTCCCAGCCTATTTTTCCCCATATGTGTGCATATTCTTACATGCATTAGTTGTGCAAACATTTTTTTGTGTAAATCTCTGTATATATTACCATAATTTTGCCAAATATGTCACTATTGGCTACGATCTTTAATGAAAACATTTCAATCTAATCTCATTTTCTTTCCATATATACACTTTCCACTATACACACATAGTCTACTTTGATGGATCCTAGTAGTTGAGTTGAGTTTCAGTAAAAAGTATAATTTAGTAGATTAGACCAGAAATACAATTGAATCCCTAAATCATCTCTCAATTGTCTACAAAAATGGAGGTGGATAATTATATGAAAGTATAAAAGTATTTTCTCTGTGGGGCACCTGGGTGGCTCAGTCCGTTAAGCATCTGACTTCGGCTCAGGTCATGATCTCACAGTTTGTGAGTTCAAGCCCCTCATTGGGCTCTGTGCTGGCAGCTCAGAGCCTGGAGCCTGCTTAAGATTCTGTCTACGTCTCTCTTCCCCTCTCTGCTTGTTCTCTCTCTCTCTCTCTCTCTCTCAAATATAAAATATAAAAAAGAAAAAAAAGAGGCATCATTAAAAGTATTTTGTCTGTGGGTTTGGAAGCCAT
Source organism: Panthera uncia (assembly GCF_023721935.1). Lineage (NCBI taxonomy): Eukaryota > Metazoa > Chordata > Mammalia > Carnivora > Felidae > Panthera > Panthera uncia. The sequence continues at coordinate 57,869,908 of NC_064812.1, read as the reverse complement.
TTTTTTGACCTATTATGCAAATATGCATGTTTTTAAAGACTCAGATATCATAATACTTTATTTCATACTTCTTAACAAAAAGCAACTATGAAGGTCTAATGCAGAGAAACTTGGGATGGAGCACAATGCTACATTCTGACATTGGACATGGACTAAGTCCTCTGTGTATAGCATCTCATTGTGGAGAGACAGGCAGCAAAGCACACATTAAATCAGTGCAATCACAGTGCTCACCACCCTTGGGTCATGAGGGAAGAGGTGTGGTATTCCCATGATTTTGACCTCTTTACATAGAGAAATTATTTAGGATTCTTGGATTAGTCAACAAAATCCTCCCCAAACAAGCTTAGCTGCAAATCCAAGCAAGTAGGCTAGAAAAATGCATTTAGATTAAGAAGCAAAAATAGAAAGGGCATATTAATTATCACTCTTCATAAAAATATTTAAAATATATATAAGAGATTAATAAGATCCCGCTGTAAATTTACAATGTTTGGAATTCCAACCTTAGCATATTGGATGATGGAATGTCAATAAAGCTAATTAAACATTTCCATAAGCCGCAGAAGTAAAGGGACCTGGAGGAATCATCTGTTGACATTTAAATATCTACTGTGCAAAGTGGAAAGCAAGATTTGATCCAACAATGCCACCTGGTTAATCCAGCAGTTTTTATTACCTGGCAAATTGTTTTTGTGCAATAGTGCGTTTTTATGAAATTAGCTGGATATTGTCAGTGTTCTAATCAACATTTTTTTCTCATCTCCCTTGCACTGGAGTAACTCTATTGTAACAGATGTTTCTCTCTTTAGTGCTGGGGTAAAACTGCATGTATCTTGACATAGGCAGGCAGCACTTGGCTTTGGAACATTAAGTCTTCCATCAGGTTATTCCTTCAGTTTCAGTCATTGGCTTGAATAGGACTGTTTCGTCCAAGCTCAACAACATGGTATCCAAACACTATTTCTCCATTAGTCACCTGGTTCCACACTCCAAAATGCAATTCAGACTTGGAAACAAGTGTGTATCCATGACCTTTTAGGTCTAACATGGTCTGGTGAAAGCATATTGGAAGAGTGTTAGTCTCACCAACTCACTTGGTGACCTTTGACAAATTACTTGACCCCAATGTGCTTCATTTTCCTTTCTACACAGGGAACAGGAGGTGATAATATATAGCTTCCTTCCTTATCTTTCAGGATTTTAAGGTTAAAATGAAATAGCTGTTACTTACATTTTGTTTTCACATGTTGATGCTGAAATGTCTTTTTCTGTGCTGGTAGAAACACGTCGCCACATTTATAAGAAAAATGTGGAAAAGGATTTAGTAGAAACACAATTTACTCCATTTTACTTCCTAGAACACATTTATTCCAGTAAATGATGATGCCTGGTATGTTTTAAAATGGTAAAAGCACAAGATTCAGAATTCATAACTCGATTGAAATTCTGACACAGCTACTTTAAAGGTCTCTGCTTCATTTCCAGAGACTTTGCCAATACCTAGCTCCATACATTTGGGCATACTTAGCTCAATCAAATTTGAGATAAATCTTGGCTGAGATGTAGAGCATTCGAACAGCAAGTTCTTACTCCCCAAATCCAGTGACTCATAAACATCTGCTGGCCTTCCACAGTGTTCAGCTTGTCTAGCTCCTTGCAAATAAGGTCCAGGAAACAGGATTACTACTTAGGATATCCAGGGAAGATGTGCTTCAAGTCACAGCTCTTCCAGACCTTGAGCCCCTTCTGTATGAGTAGTACAGTTTCCATTCAGGTCTAGAGTTCTAATGAAAACTCAACTCTGGCATATTTTCTGGAATACAGAATCATTTGTGAATGATAATGAGGCTCTCTACCCTGCCTTTTTTTTTTCTGTCCTCCTACCTAAGACTGACTCCATTCCCTCATAAATTAAGGTCTGACAACTGTTCATTCATTGGAAGACTGTTTCTGAGTTCTCTAAAGTTGTACTCCAAATTCCAAATGGAAATCTTTGTATCAGACCATTTACAGAGTCCTAATTTAGACTTTTAGGTCATCTGGACATGAATAGCCTGATCACTGGAAACTCTGAGGTAAAATTTTAAAGCTAGATCAATTCTCTTGTTTCTATTCCATTGTGATTTATGAATATCCTAGAAAGCAGGAACTTCTCCCAGACAGTCCACAACATGTATTGATTACAATGTGTCAAGCATAGTGTCTGGATGGAGTTATAATGAATTAACATTTATTTAATATGTGATATGTATTAGGATTATTCTCAGTGTTTTTTTTTTTCATCATCACAACAACATCATGAGTAGGTATTATTCCAATTTCCATTTTATAGATAAGAGACTTGAGACACAGCAAGGTTAAATTATTTGCTCATGGTGACATACCTAGTTAGTGGTAGAGCTAGGATCTGAACGTGGACAGGCTGATTTCAGAATCCATGTTCGTAAGTGCTATGCTATCCTGAGTCCAGGGAAGTGATTAAATATTGTTTCCTGGGGAGGAGTTAAGATGGTGGGGAAGTAAGGGGACCCTGGGCTTTCCTGTCCCTCCAATACAGCTGTATTGAGGTCACATCACTTGGAACACCCAGGAAATCAATCTGCAGAATGGCAAAAGGATCTCCACAGTTGGAGGAAGACAGTTTGGCAGATGTAAGGGCATTGGAAGTGAATTGGGGGAGACAAAAATGGCAGTGCTGTGGAGGGAGGGAAACCGTTTTTGTGGAGAGACAAAAGGGAGACAAAGAGGGAGGGGCTGAGAAAGTACAGCATCAAGTGTGCACAAGAGGAAAACCATTGTGGACCACAGCGGAGAGAGAAGTACTGAGTGTCCCAGGTCTTTTTGTTTTGGTTTGGTTTTTGGTTTTGTTTGTTTGTTTTTGTTTTTGCAAACTGTTTGCAGCTCAAATTTGAGGTTTCAGAAGTGTGCAACTGTCTTTAGAGTGGTGCTGTAGCATACACTCCTGGGGAGGAGGAAGCTGACCCCAGAGTGTATAGTGTGGTGTAGAGATCTCCAGGGTGCACTGGGAGAGAATATTCCCCTTCCTAGAGTCTTTTGGAAGCAGATTTATTGCCTCCCCAAGGACAAAAGACCCTGCAAGTGTCAGTAAAAGGCCTTTTGTCAGCAAGAGACAGAGGTGCACCCAGAGGGAATATAACCTTTACTGCTTAAATGGTGCTATACCATAGATTCTGTGCAATAATGTAGCTGTGGGCCTGTTTTTCAGAGACAGAGGGCTAAAGACATAGCAAGGAAATGCTCTACTCTGGAGGAGGAGAGCAGATCTGCACAGTGCTTTGGGTTTTGTATCCCAGCCGCACACCGAAGGAAAAATGCGGGAGAGTTGTGTCACAGGGCATACTGACTGTCCTCCCTATTCTGTGAGGGCTGCCTGAACAGCAGGGGGTGTGAGATCCCCTGTCTGGGGATGACTTATTAGGGTGGCACCATTTTTCATCCAACACCAGCATGGTGGTACTTCAGAGAGCAGCACAGTGGCCCCCAGTGGAGTCAAGACCTGCTTACACCAATCCTGCCCCCCCACACGCATGCCTGGCAACTGCTTATTTACTGGGGCAAGACTGACTCTGAGCCAATGCAGCAAACCTCTTCTCCAGAAGACTAACACAGCCAGCACCCCCATGCACCAACTGTACTGAAAACTGAGTGCTTCAAAATGACACCTACAGTTCTTTTTTGTTTTTTTAATTTCTAATTCTTTTTTTTTTTTTTCTTTTGGAACCGGGCTCATAGTTTCTTGTTTGTTTGTTTGTTTCATTTCCTTTTCTCTTTTTTGAATCAGACTTTTTAATATTTTTCTTTTTACTTTTTTTTCTTTTATTTCCCCTTTCTTTTTCTTTGGACTCAACTTTATAGGTTTTTGATTCTCTGTTTTTTACTGTTGCTGTTGTTCCTGTTCCTTTTCTCTTTTTCTGGGTTCAGGCTTTTTCCCACCATTTTTTCTATGGTTACTTCAACAAACAATAAAAGCATAGCTAGTTAAAGGAGCAAATATTCCACCCCTGCAAAAAAAGAGGAACTCTGCATAGGACCAGTGAGAAAGAGCAGCCCAAACACAAAAGAGTGTACACACAGCATACACCAGAGACACTTACTGAAGCTCCTGACCCCTTTTTAATATAGAAATACTCCCAGGTTTAGGGAACATAACAAGCTTTTAAAACACACAAAAGACAGAAACTTAACCAAAGTGACAAGATAGAGGAATTCTCCCCAAAAGAAAAGTCAGGAAGAAATCATAACCAGGGACTTGCTCAAAATAGATATAAGCAATATATTTGAATAAGATTTTAGAACAACAGTCATAAGACTACTAGCTGGGCCTGAAAAAAACATAGAAGACCCAAGAGAAATTCTTGCTGCAGAGATCAAAGACCTAAGAACTAGTCGGGATGAAATAAAAAGTGCTATAACTGAAATGCAAAACAAACTGGATACAGTGACAATGAAGATTGAAGAAGCAGAAGAGAGAATCAGTGATATAGAGGATAAAATTATGGAAAATAATGAAGTAAAAAAAAGAGGTAAAGAAATTGTTAGATCATGAGGGGAGACTTAGAGAACTGATTCTATAAAATGAAAAAATATCTGTATCATAGGAATCCCAGAAGAAGAAGAGTGGGGAAAAGGGAAGAAGGTTTATTTGAACAAATTATAGTTGAGAGCTCCCCTAATATGGGGAAAGAAACAGGCATTCAAATCCAAGAGGCACAGAGAATAATCCTCAAAATCAACAAATCAGGTCAACACCATGACATATCATAGTGAAACTTGCAAAATACAAAGATAAAGAGAGTATTCTGAAAGCAGCTAGAGAAAGAAAGTCCTTAACCCACAAGGGTAGACAGATAAGGTTAGCAGCAGACCTATCCACTGAAACTTGACAGGCCAGAGGAACTGGCAGGAAATATTCAATGTGCTGAATGGGGGGGAAAAATATGCAGCCAAGAATTCTTTATCAGCAAAATTGTCATTCACATAGAAGGAGAGATAGAGTTACCCAAAAAACAAAAACTAAAGGAGTTCATGACTATTAAATCAGCCCTGCAAGAAATTTTGAGAGGAAGTCTCACAGTGGAGGAAAAAGAAGACCAAAACAACAAAGACTACAAAGGACCAGAGAACATCACCAGAAACACCAACTTTACAGGTAACATAATGACACTAAATTCGTATCTTTTAGTAATCACTCTGAATGTAAATGGACTAAATGCTCTACTCAAAAGACATAAGGTATTACAATGTATATAAAAAAAATATCGAGATCCATCTATATGCTGCCTATAAGAGACTCACTTTGGACCTAAAGACCCTGGCAGATTGAAAGTGAGGAAATGGAGAACTATCATGCTAATGGAGGTCAAAAGAACCATCTATCATACTAATGGAGGCTAAAAGAGTAGCCATACATAGATCAGACAAATTAGATTTTAAAACAAAGACTGTAACAAGGATGAAGAAGGACATTATATCATAATTAAGGGGAATGTCCATCAAGATCTAACAATTGTAAATATTTATACCCACAACTTGAAAGCACACAAATATATAAATCAATTAATTAGAAACATAAAGGAATTCATTGCTAATAATACCATAATAAACAGAGACTTTAATACCCCACTTACAACAATGGGCAGATCATCTAAGCAAAAAATCAACAAGGAAACAATGGCTTTGAATGACACCTAGACCATATGAACTTAACAAATATAATCAGAACATTCCATTCTAGAGCAGCAGAATATACTTTCTTCCCGAGTGCACATGGACATTCTCCAGAATAGATCACATACTGGGTCACAAATCAGCCCTCAACAGGTATAAAAAAATCAAGATCATACCGTGAATATTTTCAGATCACAATGCTATGAAATTTGGAATTAACCACAAGAAAATATTTTTAAAGTCCTCAAATACATGGAGGTTAAAGAATATCCAACTAAACAATGAGTGGGTTAAACAGAAAATTAAGGAAGAAATGAAAAAATACATGGAAGCAAAGGAAAATGAAAACATGATAGTCCAAACCCTTGAGATGTAGCAAATGCAGTCTTAAGAGGAAAGTACATTGCAATCCAGTCCTATCTAAAGAAGCAAGGAAGGTCCCAAATGCAAAACCTAACCTTACAGCTAAAGGAGCTAGAAAAAGAGCAGCAAATAAAGCCTAAAGCCAGCAGAAGAAGGGAAATAATAAAGATTAGAGCAGAAATAAATGATATAGAAACAAACAAACAAAAAAACAAAAACAAATCAATGAAAGTAAATGCTGGTTCTTTGAAAGAATAAACAAAATTGTTAAGACCCTAGACAGACTCATCAAAAAGAAGAGAGAAAGGACCCAAAGTGATAAAATCACGAATATAAGAGGAAGAGATTACAACCAATACCACATAAATAAAAACAATTATAAGAGAAAACTTTGAAAAATTATATGCCAACAAACTGGTCAATCTGGAAGAAATGGACAAATTCCTAAAAACTCAGACACTACCAAAACTGAAACAGAAAGAAATAGAAAACTTGAACAGGCCAATAGCCAGCAAAGAAATTTAATCAGTTATCAAAATTCTCCCAACAAACAAGAATCTTGGGCTACATGGCTTCCCAGAAAAATTATATCAGATATTTAAAGAAGAGTTAATCCTTTTCTTCTCAAACTGTTCCAAAAAATAGAAATGGAAGGAGAGCTTCCAAATTCATTCTATGGAGCAAGCATTACTTTGATTCCAAAATCAGACAAAGACCCCACTAAAAAGGAGAATTACAGGCCAATATCCCTGATGAACCTGGATACAAAAATTCTCAACAAGATATTAGCAAATAGAATTCAACAGTACATTAAAAAATCACTCACAATGATCAAGTATGATTTATTCATGGGCTGCAAGGCAATATCTGCAAAATGATCAATGTGATACATCACATCAATAAAAGAAAGGACAAGAACCACATGATCCTCTCAATAGATACAGAAAAGCATTTGACAAAATACAGCATCCATTCTTGATAAAAACCCTTAAGAAAGTAGAGATGAAAGGAACATACCTCAACATCACAAAGGCCACATATGAAAGACCCACAGCTAATATCATCCTCAATGGGGTAACACTGAAAGCTTTCCCCCTAATGTCAGGAACACAACAGGATGTCCACTCTCACCACTGTTGTTCAACATAGAACTGGAAGTCCTAGCCTCAGCAATCATATATTAAAAATAAATAAAAGGCATACTAATTGGCAAAGAAGAAGTCAAACTTTCACTCTGCAGGTGACATGATACTCTACATGGAAAACTCAAAAGAATCCACAAAAACAAAAAAACACTAGAACTGATACGTGAATTCAGCAGTCACAGGATATAAAATCAACATACAAGAATCAGTTGCATTTCTGTATGCCAATAATGAAACAGCAGAAAGAGAAATCAAGGAGTCTTTCCCATTTATAATTGTACCAAATCCCATAAGATATCTAGAAATAAATCTAACCAAAGAGGTAAAAGATCTGTATACTGAAAAATATAGAAAGCTTATGAAAGAAATTGAAGAGGACACTAAGAAATGGAAAAAACATTCCATTCTCACGGATTGGGAGAACAAATATTGTTCAAAATGTTGATACTACCCAAAGCAACCTATACCTGCAATGCAATTCCTAGCAAAATAATGACAGCATTCTTCACAGAGCTGGAACAAACAATTCTAAAATTTGTATGGAACCACAAAAGCCAAAGTTATGTCGAAAAAGAAAACCAAAGCTGGAGGCATCACAATTCCATACTTCAAGCTATATTACAAAGCTGTAATCATCAAGACAGTATGGTACTGGCACAAAAACAGACTCATAGAGCAATGGAATAGAATAGAGAACCCATAAACAGACCCACACATGTATGGCCAACTAATCTTGACAAAGCAGGAAAGAGTATCAAATGGGGGGAAAAACAGTCTTTTCAGCAAATGGTGCTGGGAAAACTGGACAGCAACATGCAGAAGAATGAACCTGGACCACATTCTTACACCATACACAAAAATAAATTCAAAATGGATGAAAAACCTAAATATGAGACAGGAAGCCATCAAAATCTTAGGGATAAAACAGGCAGAAAACTCTTTGACCTTGGCCACAGTACTTCTTACTAGACATGCCTCCAGAGGCAAGAGAAATAAAAGCAAAAATGAACTGTTGAGACCTCATTAAGATAAAAAGCTTCTGAACAGAAAGGAAACAATCAACAAAACTAAAAGACAGCTGATGGAATTGGAGAAGATATTCGCAAATGACATATTGTTAGTATCCAAAATCTATAAAGAATATAACAAACTCAACAGCCAAAAACAAATAACCCAGTGAAGAAATAGGCAGAAGACATGCATAGAAGCTTTTCCAAAGAAGACATCCAGATGGCTAATACACACATGAAAAGATGCTCAACATCACCCATCATCAGAGAAATACAAATCAAAACTACAATGAGATACCACCTCACACCTGTCAGAATGGCTAAAATTAACAACCCAGGAAACAACAGATGTTGGCGAGGATGTGGAGAAAGGGGAACCCACTTGCACTACTGGTAGGAATGCAAGCTGGTGCAGCCACTCAGGAAAACAGTATGGAGGTTCCTCAAAATTCAAAAATAGAACTACCTTAGGATCCACCAATTGCACTACCTGGTATTTATCTAAAGGAAAATATGCTAACTCAAAAGGGCACATGCACCCCAATGTTTATAGCAATGCTGTCAACAATAGCGAAACTATGGAAAGAGCCAAAATGTCCATCAACTGACAAGTGAATAAAGAAGCCAAAGCATAAGAGACTCTTAAAAACTGAGAACAAACTGAGCGTTGATGGGGGGTGGGAGGGAGGGGAGGGTGGGTGATTGGGTATTGAGGAGGGTACCTTTTGGGGTGAGCACTGGGTGTTGTATGGAAACCAATTTGACAATAAATTTCATATTTAAAAAAAGCCAATTTAAATATGAAGACAGATTTAAAGGAAAAATATGAAAAAAAAATAAAGAAGATAAATAAAAGATGTGATACCACATCTTTATGGAAGATGAAATCTTGCCATTTACAACAATGTGGATAGAACTAGAGTGTATTATGCTAAGCAAAAGAAGTCAGTCAGAGAAAGACAAATACTTAATGATTTCACTCATATGTGGAATTTAAGAAACACAACAGATGAACATAGGGGAAGGGAAGAAAAAATAAGGTAGAAACAGAGAGGGGGGCAAACCATTAGAGACTCTTTAGTACAGACAACAAGCTGAGAGTTGCTGAATGGGGAGTGTGAAGGGGCCTGGGCTAAATGGATGATGGACATTAGGGAGACACTTGTTTGCATGAGCACCAGGTGTTATATGTAAGTGATGAATCACTGGGTTCTACTCCTGAAACCAATACTACACTGTATGTTAACTAACTTGAATTTAAATACATAAATTAAATTTTAAAAATATATATTATTTCCTGGGAAGAAGTGATGTTTGTTAAGAGATTTCAGGAGTAAGTAGAAATGGCCCAGGCAATAAATTTGGGAGAGAGCATTACCAAAAGACAAGACCATGGGCAGAGTATGTGAGTGTGAGAGTACCTAACTGGTTTGGGAATTATGAGAAATTTAGCACAGAGCAAAGGTATGGATTGAAGGAGCAATGGAAAGATGGGAAAGAGCAAGAAGAGTCATGCCTAACATCTTAGCTGTTTGAGTTTTAGCATGATGTTAATGAGAAAAGATCATATAGTTCCAGCACAGGAGTGACATACATACTACCACCCTTAGACATGGGCAAGATGGATCCCTGTGAATGGAATTTAGAAGAGAGATCTGAGTGATACATTTACAATTCTGTGTCATTAAAATTAGTAGGGATCAGTTTCACAAAGAAGAATGTTTATACTATAGACTATAACATGTCAGAGACCAGGAAAGAGCTGGTTTTAAAAGAGAAGGGGAGTTAACCTATGTCAAATGCTCTAATATATCAGAAAAAAATAAAGAACTGAAACTTGTCAGCAAAGAGCATTGAGAGCAGAAAGCAATTTGCCAGTGAAGATGAATAATTAGAAACTGTGAGATTAAACTGCTTTTCCCAGAAGTTTGGTAGTAGAGAATAAAAGGTTTTCTGCTGAGTGTCAATTGTGACAATGTGGCAGTGTTTGAGAGAAGCAAGAGTTCAAGAAAGATAATGTTGTTTTCAAGGTTAGAGTGGTGAAGGATGTTTATATTCTGAGTGAAAAGAGATAGAGGGTAAGTCTGAAGACATAGAGGAGAGAGTGTTGATAACTAACGGCATAAGAGAAGAGTGGATCCAGAGCACATATAGAAGGACTCACCCATGATAGAAGAAAAACTATTGTATGAAATTGGAGAGAAAGAGAATGAATGGATGTGAATACTTGCCTCAGTAGAAATTTTTTTGGTTGCAAGTAACTACAACCCATTCAAACTAGTGTAAACAAAGGGAGTGGGGGTAATATAAGCTTCAGAGGTATTTGCTAGAATCTCCAAGCAGAAGACACAAATCACCAGGGACTGGAAAGAGGAACCAGGGTCTCATTAAGATCCAAAATCAGTCTCTTCGGGGCTGTAGTTCCCTCATCTCAGCTTCCTTTGGTACCCCTGCTTCAGTATCACTTTCTCTCTGCCTTTCCATGTGCACATGGCTCTTGAGTGTACATATGGCAGTTCAAAGCATCATCCAAAACTGCCTATGATCTCTGAAACCAAATTTCAAATTCCCAGAAAAGATAATCTAATTGACCCAGCTTGAGTTATGGGCTGACACAGTCATCTGTGGTCAGGGAAACAGAGTTATGTTTTTGAACAAAGAAGAACCCTTCAGCAGCAAAGAACCCATCTCTGAAAATTCTGAGTCTGCATCTGAAACCCCCGTCCCTGACTCAAATTAATTATTATTTACCATGTAGGCAAGTTTGTTAGTGAGGGAGGGACAAGAATTGAAAGAATTCCTGTCAGATGGCCTTTATTTATTGAGTTGGGAGGCAGAGTTTTCTTAGTGTGATTATGGCAATGTTATATAAAATAATTTTAATCAGAGTAAAAAAGGTTAAAAGTGGCTCTTTTGAGAAACAGGAGCTGGATTTCTATTGCAGCCTATGAAATTTCAGTAAGACACATTGGGTTTCCAGCTGAGACTAAAGACCATGAATCTATCATGGTGCCGATTCAAATTATGTGTGTATAGAAATTCTTGGCAGACTGGGTGTAAGAAGAAGCTGAATGAATGGACTAATCCTGTGTTAGAAAGTTTTTAGGGGGTATTGTAGAATTTTAAGTTTACTTAGAAGAAATATAATAGATAAGGCAGTGAGATATGGGTGGCTTAGTGGTGTAAGTAATGAGGTTTTAGGGGACTGAGAGTCCGAGAGAGAGGGGGAGAGAGAGAGAGAATGGAGAAGAAAGGGGGGGAGGAGAAGAGAGGAAATCATGAACTTAGTAAATGATGTGTAAGCATAAAAATGTGAAACAGCTTGGTGGAAGTTGTGGTAGAGTTTGTATTTGGAATGTTGGGTAATTCTTAGCAATGACTAGTTCCAAGTTACGACCATGGGTATAGTTGGCTGCAGTAAAATTGAGGTGCAGGTGATTGACGTTAAGAAAGGCAGTAAATTGTGATACAAGGTTACTGGATAGATGAGCATAGATATTGAAACCGTCTTGGACGATAGTGTAATTTAGGGGTGTAAAAAGACTTGAGCCAGGTGCAGCAAATAATGTCTGACCATGAAGCCTTAGATACCAGCATTGAGGTGGAAGGTAGAATAGCATAACACCATAAACCTAAAGAAGAAACTTTTATTTGAGTGTGGTGGGATACTGTCTTTGGAGAAAAGAGGTAGAATCCTAACACTCTTTCCTTCTAGCCTGCAAAGTATAGAATTTTGGATAATAAGCAATCCCCATTTAAAGATATAACAGGGGAAGCAGAAATTCTCACATGATCGGATTTTGACTTTAACAAAAGTCAGTAGCTTAGAATAGTTTGTTTCTTTGTCATGAAATTGAATTATATCTGGCTCAGTGGAATGGGATCAAATCAGGAAATTGTTAAGAGGTGGAAAGAGTATCAATAATAATGAAAATTAATATTTTAGATGCTTCCTATTACCTAGACACTTCCAAGAATCTTAAATGTAATGTTATCTCATTTTTAATCATCACAAGAACCCATGCAATATATACTATTTTGCCTATTTTACAGAGAAGAGAACAGAGACATCAAAGGGTTAACAGCTTGCCCAAACTTGTGAAGACAGTAACAGGCAAAAACCAAATGATTCAAGCCAGAAAGTCTGATACCTGAGCATTCTCTTAACCGCTATGCTATAATGATGGAAAGATGCAGGCTAGTTGAGAGAGGAGGACAAATTTAGGAACTCAGCTATGGAAGTAAGGTGAAGACAGAAGGACTTGCATTTTGGCTAGTAGTACAAGATTACATCAGTGCCAGGCACAGAAGATTCATATGGTAATCACATTCCCTGAGAATGTAAGTGCCGTGTAACAGGTACAATGACTGCACCTCAAAACCTGCGGGCTGCAGAGTTTTCTCAGGGTTTCATAGAAACCTTTGGTGAGAAAAACTCACATACCTCAGAAAGTAAGGGGTAGGGAACCCTAATTCTAGTCCAAGTATGTAAGTGGAACAATTAGTTGGTTAAGGAAACATTACCCTCTTTTCAAAGAGTCTCTAATCCCTTCTCCAAAGATGAGTTCACATATTGAAACACCTTTAAAAGAGCTCCAGTCTAATTGTGCATCTAACTAAATTAGTTGACTTACCTTTCCTACGCTTCCTTTCCTTAAATAGCTGCCAGAGGTTTTTACATTTCATGAGGTGACCCTAGATTGGTTAAATCACATAATCTCTGTGAATATTAGTGCCCTCACTCATAAAATACAAAAAAAATTACAAATATCAGAGTCATAAGGGAAAGTATCAAAACATACATATGAAAATTATTAGAAAAATCAAAAGCACTAAGTAAATAAATGTTGCTCCTGTTAATATATAATAGTATCTTTCACATTTGGATCACTTGTGATATATCAAGCATTTTATTGTTTTTTATATTTATTATCTCATTAAACCCTCATCACAATTTTTAAACATGAGTATTACAGTATATATACTTTATACATGGAGAAAATTATGCTTAAATGCCAAACATTAAATCATGGAGTGGGATCCATTTTGACTTCAAAGCAGTGTTCTTAATATATACTATCCTCTTAATATTAGTTCATACTTTAGGTAATCATCAGTGCTACATAACAGTAAGCATAATTATTATAGCCCTTTGTATAGCCATATTTCAAAATATGGAGCCCCTAGATATGTGGCTTAAATATAAACCATTTAGAGCAGAAAAGGGAAAAGTACTGTAAAACCTAGAATAGTCATTATTTCCAATATTATCTTTTGTTTCAGCCCCAACTGACTAAGCCTTCATGCAACAGACTTATTTGGAGTTGTAGTTTGTGTGAGTATAGCTGTCAGCCCAAGTCAGTTTTTAGCTGTGCTATTACCGTGGAATAATCAATTACCTTTTACTCCCCAAAGCTTCCTTGTTTGGACTTCGAATAATATGAACACCCTACTTGAATATTTCTCACTAAACCTAGAGGGCTAGACCCTGTCATTGCTGCTACAGGGACAGACTCTGCTTGTACTCATATAGACAGCACTGTCTCAGAGTCACTAGAATATCCATCCTGAGTATGATGCAACATTTACAAAATGCTTCCTGTATTCTACAACTCTTCTAGTAGGCACTTAGGTTAATTTACACTGGAAAAAGTCAGAAGCCATGAAGTATAAAAAACTAATTGACATCCCTGTATTCTTACATAAATGTGATTTAAATATAATATTTTTATTTCTAATCTATATCATTACAGTTAATTTTGAATTATATCACCAATATGGAGTAACCTATGGTAACCTATCTCTGGTGATACATTTTCTATTTTTTTAATATTTTTTTTCAGAGAAAGAGAAAGGGGGGGAGGGAAAGTGAGCAGGGGAGGGGCAAAGAGAGAGGGAGACCGAGGATCCAGAGTGGGCGCTGCACTGAGAGCAGTGAGCAGAAGCGGGGCTCAAACTCATGAACCACAAGATCACGACCTGAGCCGAAGTTGGTCACTGAACCGACTGAGCCACCCAGGCGCCCCTCTGGTGATACATTTTCTAAAATAAAATAATATATTTTCTAAATTTTCACACTCAGAAAATTACTCTTTGTTTGACTTTATGCTGAATTTTGAACTTTTCCTTGTACTGTTCTTTGCATGGTTAGAATTGTAATCTCTCTTGCCTAACTGAATACAGTTCTCATTTTACAATGCTTAAAGTTTCATCATGTCACCTTAGAGATACTATTATATTTTCCTATTCTATAATTTTCATATATTTCAAATATATTGATACAAGGTTTTTAAGATGATGATTTCTGTCAACATAAAAGAATATAGATCAAGTGCCTTCAACAACACTGTTTTCTCCAAACAGAAAACGATAACAAGAAAGTTAAGAGCAACTCGTTAGACAAAGTACCTACGAACTGTTGAAATACAGATAAACTCCTGAGAAAAAGTTAAATGATATTTACCAATATAATAATTCACACTTAGATGGATTTTAAAAAGCAAAATACCTTTCTCTGAGTTTGATACACAGAGCTTTCCAGTAGAGGGCTCCACAAGACTGAAGGATGTTATATTCCACAAAAAATGAGGAGGTTCCTCTTATGAAGCCATTTTATGATTATACCCAACATAGTAAACTGTATTTTGAAACTCCACCCTTAGCATTTTCCACAACCCCCTACAGTAGATTGAGACTTTTTAAAATGGTAATCCAGTACTGATTACAGTGGGATCATTAGTTTGATTTTAACACTCTAAGGTATATGTGAACTAGCTGGCTTCTATGGACTCTTGTCTGGTGATACAAAGCAATCTACTGTCTGAACTGCAGGACGCTTGTGGACAAAAGAAGCTGTTTCCTTGGAAACGACTATGTGAAAGCTCTTGGAACATCTCCTCCCCAGGAGTTAATTTGTTTCAGATGGAGAAAGGTGATTACTTATGAGTCAGAGACAGAGAGAGAGAGGGAGAGGGAGGGAAGCTTCTAGGGGTTTTTTTCCTATCATCACTCTTAACTTTTTCAAAAATGTAGAGTAGATGGCAACAGCAAGACTAAATATCAATGATCTTGTCACTATGTAAAATTATTCCTTTACAGCAATTTTTACCAATCTGTAAAAGAGACAGAGTAAGAATAGAAAAGGAAAATTTCCTAATTGAACAAAAGTAGTCCAAAGTGTGCTGCCTGCCCTTCCCAATTTCCCAACTTGCTGGAAGTTGTCCAATGCTCTGCTTCTAAATTTAATGTTGATCATTATAAAGTTCAGATGTTTACCACTTGGGTAGAATTACCTATAAAAGATAACGACCTCATTTAATAAAGATGGAATTCCTGACTTCTTAGTTTTCCAGTCCACAGCTGACACTTGTATCTATTTGCCACAAAGAAGGACCTAAAATCTCAGTAATTGTCTTGCAAAGATACTTCCTTTTCAAAAATGCCATGAAACAAGTAGCTTAGTTCAGTTACTTAGGTCCACTTATAATTGGTTTGTTTTGGAAAGTACAATAAAAATTAACTGTAGCACACATGGAAATTCCATATTAAAATGTAGGGATTAAATGGCAGCTTTTCTGAAATTTCTTTTTGAATGGCTAAGAAGTAAGTTTGATTACACAGTTTTTGGCCTAAAACACTGGGTTTTGATCTCCTATTTGTATAAGGACTTACCTGCATCTACATCGATACCAACCACTTTCTTCTGCTAATGCACTGTTTTCTCTGGCTCTTTTATACTTTTTCATTCATGTTTAAATGTGGGCCTTTCCCATTCTCAAAGTTCTTTTGAGACTCTGACTTTGATCATTTCACACATCTTTAAGTATAACTCATATACAAATTTTATCCTAAAATGTTCGCCAGTAGCTTTGATTTGTCACCACAATGTTTTGTTGATATCTTGCCTTGAAAGGTCAAAAATCAATCCTTGTCTTTTCATGCATCTCCTCTTGAATTCAGTATTTCTAAAGTTGTTTCGCTGTTTTTCCAGTATCCCAAGATTGAATCCTTGCAAGTGTCTTATCTCTCTCTTCAAGACTCCCACATAAAGTCAGTTGATAAAAGAAAAAAATTCCGTCACATTTCTTTACCTTAGTCTCTCACATCTTTATTCTGTCACCTTTGCTCATTCTTTCTCTCCTGTACTTTTATATGGTCTTGCAGTAGTACATTTTATGTCTTTCCCTTTTCATTCATCTTATACATTACTCTCAGCAAAACTTCCTAAAGTACTGCTTGGCTCCCTTCATGTACCTGATTTAACTAAATAAAATATAAATCTTAAACTTGACTTTCCAGACTATCTGTGATGTTGAGAACTTCAAAGTACTGTTCTGAATTCTCACCTCCATGCCACCTCCAAGCACAGTGTGCTCCAGAAAATTTACATAAGTGCTTTTCCTCAAAAACACCATGAAATTCCCTACCTCTCTGCATTTCTTACGCTATTCCTTCTGTTAAGAATACATTTTAATTTCCCTTCTTCTACTTAGGTCTATTTATGTGAAATTTTCTGCTCTTTCAGGGCCCTTGTTGTTGTAGTTAATTGTGATTGTGTGACAAATTACTCCAAGACTTTGCAGCTGAAAACAACTAACAGTTATTATCTCATATGTTCTTTGCCTCAGGAACTCTGGGCATAATTTGGAGGATGTCTGTGTGTCAGTGTCTCCCTCTAAGCTGTAATCAAGGTGTCAGGCAGGGCCGCAGTTATCTCAAGGCTTGATCGGGAAGAGAATCACTTGCAGACTCACTCGTGTGGTTGTTGGCAAGATTCGGTCCACCATGGACTGTTGACTGAGGCCCTAACATTCTTACTGGCTTTTGTTTTGTTCTGTTTTTCTTTTTTTAATACCTATTTTTATTTTTATTTATTTTTTAATATAATTTATTGTCAAATTAGCTAACATACAGTGTATACAGTGTGCTCTTGGTTTTGGGGTAGATTCCTGTGATTCATCGCTTCCATACAACACCCAGCACTCATCCCAACAAGTGCCCTCCTCAATGCCCATCACCCATTTCCCCTCTTCCCCTGCCCCAACAACCCTCAGTTTGTTCTTGGTATTTAAGAGTCTCTTATGGTTTGCGTCCTTCCCTCTCTGTTTGTAACTACTTTTCCCCTTGCCTTCCCCCATGGTCTTCTGTTAAGTTTCTGAAGTTCCACATATGAGTGAAAACATGATATCTGTCTTTCTATGACTGACTTACTTCACTTAGCATAATACCCTCCAGTTCCATCCATGTTGCTGCAAATGGCAGGATTTCATTCTTTTTTCATTGCCAAGTAGTGTTTCATTGTATGTACAAACTACGTCTTCTTTATCCATTCATCAGTTGATGAACATTTAGGCTCTTTCCATAATTTGGCTATTGTTGAAAGCACTGCTATAAACATTGGGATACATGTTTATGAATCATCACTCCTGTATCCTTTGGATAAATTCCTAGTAGTGCTATTGCTGGGTTGTAGGGTAGTTATGTTTTTAATTATTTGAGGAACCTCCACACTGTTTTCCAGAGTGGCTGGACCAGTTTGCATTTCCACCAACAGTGCAAGAGGGTTCCTGTTTCTCCACATCCTCACCAGCATCTGTTGTTTCTTGAGTTGTTAATTTTAGCCACACTGACCAATATGAAGTGTAATCTCAGTGTGGTTTTGATTTGTATTTCCCTGGTGATGAGTGATGTTGAGCATCTTTTCATGTGTCTGTTGGCCATCTTGATGTCTTCTTTGGAAAAGTGTCTATTCATATGTCTTCTGTATGGAGGCTGCCCTCAGTTCTTTGCCTCCGCATAGGTCCCCTCCCACTGTGGCAGCTTACTTCATGAGAGAAAGCAAGTGAGAGATCTAGAGAGACTGACCAAGGTGGAAGCCAGTGTCATTTTGCAATGTAATCTCAGAAGTGACATTCAGTCACCATTGTGGTATTCTGTCCATTAGCAGAAAGTGACTCAAGGGGAGGGGATTACATAAGGATGTGAATATCAGTAGGTAAGAATTATTAGATGCTGTCTACCAGTTTTCACTTCTTAATTGTCACCTTTTTCCTGTTTCTCTCAGGAAATACAAGCTTACTTTGTTGGTATTTGAATTCCTATATTAGTCGATTGGCTCCTTTTTAGTGCCACTAATCACTCTTCTGTTTTTATTAGAGTACATCCCTACATACTAGCTATTGACTGTAATATATTTAATTCTCAATTTATTTCTACCACTATGGTTTTTTTATTATTTATTTATTTATTTACTTATTTTTAAAGTTTATTTATTTATTTTGAGAGAATGAGAGCATGCACGTGAGCAGGGGAGGGTAAGAGGGGAGAGAGAAAGAATCCAAAGCAGGCTCCGGGCTGTCAGCACAGAGTCCAATGTGGGGCTCCATCTCACAAACCATGAGAGATCATAACCTGAGCCAAAATCAAGAGTTGGCAGCTCAACTGACTGAGCCACCCAGGCGCCCCAATCAACCACTATCTATTATGTTTAGTATTTTTTGACTAAATATTGCTGAATGGTTCCTATCTCTGTCATCATCTCACTTAACAGGAGAATCAGTGCCTTGGTACCTTCCTATTCAAACTCTTAACCTCAAATAGCATGAACACTCTAACCAGAAAAAGCAACATAAACTTCCAAAACACCCAGTGGAGGAAAACTGGTAAAATGATCCAAATTTTATTTTTTCTTAACAGGACTCTTGGTATGCCATTGTGGTTTTTAAACAGTGGAATGTTTTTAAACAAAGTTCTACTACAGCAAAATATTCTTGAAATCAAGAAATGGTTCTACTGGCATTTCCTCTGTATTTGCATTACTTTCCACAGAAAGCACTTAGACATTGCTGATTAACACATGGTCCTGAGATAAGCACACCACAAGGTTCCTGTCTCCTGCCACATAGATGCAAACCTTGTACCCTGGAAAGTAATCTAAAACTCATAGTAATGAAGATTGGCTTATAAGGAAATGCTCATACTTTCTTACTGAAACTTCGATCCAGACAATAATTTCATAAAACATAGTCTAACAGTGAACAGATGTAACATCCTCACCTCGCAAAATAGGGAAAGGGAGTAATTACTTACCACACATTGTATTAGTCAAACAACACCCTACATTCTTTATTTCTATACATCATGCTGTATAATTCTTCATGCTTTTTAAAATATTTTACAAATACATTGCCTACATTAGCTTATACTATTCTCTTACCAGAAGTGCTTTACTTGCTTCAAGAGCATCCAATACTGGCCATTTACAAATGCGTGTATATTATAAACAAGTGCCAAATGACAGTGATTTATTCTCTGCTTTGAATATAAATAATAAGTAGGCATGCAAATTATGAATATATCATATTATTCAAGTATTTTTTACTATCAAAACATAGCACCATCATGCTTGATTTTAATCATTAATAATTTTTCCTTCAAAGACATGTTGTTTGGAAGGCCGGAGGAATTAGGTGATGTACAGAAACATTCAGAGAACAACATTGCCCCACATGATACATGGAAGTGTCATAAATTAAATGTACCATCTTCTGCTGTTTAAATGAACTAGCAATTTAAAGGCCCTACGAAACATACACAAAGTTCAGAAAACATTATATGTTTTTTCTACAAAGGTAAGAACTGTAAAATTTGATTCCAGAGGTGGGGGGGGGGGCGGAGAAGGAAACCACAAAATCCTTGAATTCCCTCTGAGATTAAGTTAGAATCCAGATCTTCCTGAATTCAATTCCTTTTAACATTTTGCATCAGATCTTTAGTTGATCTGGTTTCCCAAAAGATATAAGTTTCGCTTTCATAATTCATTCCCAGCTTGGCCTGGAATAAGATAGCTTACCTCCACATTCTTGGCAAGCGACATTTCTTTGCTGGAAGAAAAGTTCACCTCTTAACTGAATGTTTGGCTAGAGATCAGGAAAAAAGTAAGATCCGATTTCTTTTACACTTGACTTCCTTTTTCATGTGACCCTTGCACAGAATTGTCTTTATTCTTCACTCTGTCAGCTGAAATATAATAAATTATGCCAGTTCCTGTTGATCTAGCACTCTTAGGAATTCTTAAATATATTCCACAAATAATGTATCTTTCAGTTCATTGAAATTTAGCAGCTTGAGATTTCATTCATCTCAAACAAAGGATATGAAATGTGTCTTCTCTACTTCTTAAGAGGCCCAATGTACCAACTGCCTTTAAACTACTATTTGATTTTCCAGGCTTCTAACTAGAGCCAATGTTCCTTTACAATGTTGCTGACTCCTCCATTTTAACCTTCTCTCTTTTCACCTTCTGGGCCGGCAAATTTTTCTCATCCAATTTTTAAACTGCTGCTACTTTCTGTACACAAATTAACAATCCCCTACCAACTCTCCTTCTCTTACCTCCTCCCCCGGCCCCCTGCACAGCCTAGTCAAGAAGTGAAGGCATTCAGGGAAGAGGTAGAGAGAGCTGTGCATTCTAAAACCACATTTGCATGACTAGAGTGGTTATAATTGAACCATTTTCATATTAAATTCTTGCTATTCCAGCGTATATGTGAGGGAACCTAACTATCCATGTAAAATAAGTAAAAAATTAGATTATTTCAGTCTCAAATTAAAATAAGACAAACATGCCAAGAATAATGACATTCATTAAAATTTACCAAGTATTGAGACAATATAAGTGTTTTGTTGTTGTTGTTGTTGTTGTTGTTGTTGTTGTTATTTGGTTGATAAAGTATAATACAATATTGGAGGTCTTCTGTTATTGTTTATCTCAGATATCTATCTATGTACACATTGTTATACATCTATGTATATATTGTTGTATATATTGTTATCTATGTATATATTGTTGTATCTTTCAGTCATTCTCTCTGTCTCTCTGTCATCTATCAAGAGAACACCACTGCTCCACCATTGGTATTATGTACCCCTAATGATGTCTTGTATAAGGTCTTGAACATTGGAGGCTCTCAGATTCTTGTTTAGTCATTTTGAAGTGAGTTTTTTTTTTTTAATGTTTATTTATTTTTGAGAAAGAGAGAGAGAGACAGAGCGTGAGCAGGAGAGGGGCAGAAAGAGAGAGACACAGAATCAGAGCAGGCTCCCGGCTCTGAGATGTTAGCACAGAGCCCGATGCGGGGCTCTAACTCACAAGCTGTGAGATCATGATCTGAACCGAAGTTGGACGCTTAACCGACTGAGCCACCTAGGCACCCCTGAAGTGAGTTTTTAAGTAAAAAAAAAAAATATATATATATATATATATATATATATATATATATATATATATATACACACACACACATAAAACAGAAGAATCTCTTGAAGTTTCAATAGGAACAAAGGCCCCTAAAGTGTTTTCAGCTGAATGTTTGAAGTGAGAAGGAAAATAAAGAAACCTATCAGAATCTAATCAAGAAAACAGGTTTTTGTGCCACCTATTTTAATGGGGAAAATTTAATAGAGGAGAATTACAAAGGCAACAAATGAACAAAAAAAACTGAGTTAGCACATAGTAACTTCAAGGGGCAGCCTTCGTCTGTAGGGCTAATGGAACAAAAAGGAACAACTGGTCTCAGACTCTAGAAGCTTGGAGCGGGCTTTGGAAGGGGCTGAGACCTACAGCTTCTAAAGAGAAGTGCTGTCCTGTTCATGCTGGCGCCTCAGATATTCTGAAAAGGAACCCCAAGGAGCTGAATTCACACCTCTGAGAAGCCCAGCACCAGGAGGGTGCTAGTACCTCCTATATGGCTATTTAGGTTACAAAATAATTATATAAACAATGGGTGAACCAACTGCTGCTGCCAGAGGGGGGAGGAAGAGCCATTCCTCAGGTGACACAAATGGGAATAGCAAACAAAATGGAGGGAGTATTTCCCTTCTTCCTCTAGCCTTCCAAGCTCCCTTCATTTGCAGAACCTAATAGGAAACAGCTGGTGAAGCAAAACTGTGGTTTGCTAGTCCCAACCCCAGAATCACAAAACTGAACATGGAAGACTATGAGAGATGATAGCTTCATAACCAATGCAAAAAAGTTAAAGGGAACCCACTGAACAAGAAAGATATGCAACATGACTGGAGCAAATTGTCTGAGTGTGTGTGATGATTGGAGGATATGGTAAGAAGGCTGGAGAAGGGTGCTAAGGTAATCTAAGCGGTCAGGAAATTTTTTGCCCATAGTAGAGCCTTGGCATCTGGTTCACATTTCTTTCTCCATGTCATGGATGCTGCTCTCCTTACCTCAGGCCTTTGATGACTCCTTGTTGGCTGTAGACTGAAATTCAACTGTCTTACCCTGTGCTCATATCCCTTTATGGTCTGGCTCCTTCCTTCCTTTCCCATCTCATCTTCTCATCCTCACAAGGGCCCCTGCTCCAGTTACCTAAAACTATTTGCAATCTCCCAAATAGGACATGTTGACACATTGCACATGCTCTTCTCTCTTTCCAGTATGCTCTGTTTATCATTCAGAACAAAACTGAATTGTCTCCTCACACAGGCGAGCCCTGTCTGTGTAGCCAGGACCTCTAATAATTTATCTGTATCACTCTTTTTATTTTTCTGACCTCATGTCATGCTTCCCTCTCCCCAGCTCACTCTGTATCAGCCACACTTGCCTTTATGTTCTCAGGATTTTACACTAGCTTGTGCCCTCCTTGGAGGGCCCTTTCCCCACATTTCCATATGGCTCACCCCCTCACTTCTTTTAAATATTTGCTTAAATAGCTCCTTCTTGATGTTTACTTAACCTTGTTAAGAAAATTGTGACTGCAAACCTATTTGCCCCACACTCTCTATTCCTTTCCTTGCTTTACTTTTCTACATAGTCTTTGTCACTTTCCAATATACTATATAACTTATGTCATGACGTCTCCTCAGTAAAGACAAAATTTGGTCTGTTTTGTTTACTGTTTGTCCACAGCACCTGGACAGGGTCAGCCACATGCTAGGTCTCAGAAAACATTATCGAGTTAATGAGTTGGGACTGAATAAGACATTACAGAGCACTAGGATGCTGGAAAATTTTAGCTGCTGTAGAAAGGTAATGAAACATGGGAGCAAAAGAGAGGTAGTGGATTTGGTGACTGTGGAAAAAGGAGAGTTGCAGAAAGCCTCTGAATGAACTAGAAAGTTATACCATCTGCCCACAATGAGAAGGGACACGTGCTCTGCAGCACCAGCAGAAAGAGGACTTCCAAAGAGAGAGACAGGGAGAATGACAAGTGCCCAGAATACCTGTCTAGCTCTGTGAGGCCGTACTGGAGTACATTCACATGGTTCCTCCACTAGCTGTAGCTGCATTTCACAGAGCAAGCACACAATTAGTGGAAGGAGATTGGCATTTGTAAGCATTGTTTCTTAACTGAAGAAATGGCAGTGGTCTGAGAATAACTGATAGAAGAAGGCCGGTGTTGATTTGACCTTTTCTCTAGGACTTGGCAAGCGAGAAGTAGAAAAAGAAGAATAAGTGCCACTTGGTTAGATTTTCAAGGAACGTAGGATGTGTGGGTGAGAAAGGTCCACCTTTCATTTAACATAATGAGTCGAAAGAACGTTTGCAGCAACATTAAGAAGAGATTGCCCTCCAGCTTAAGCCAACTCATACCACCCAAGCACACAGTGGAAAAAGATAGATAGCTGGCCTGCAAGGGGTGTTGAAAACAGGACTGGCCAAAGAGAATGAAAAGTGGACAGAGTAGAGATGAAGTCAGTCATCTGGGGTGGTGATCGAGGTCACGATAATGAAGAAAAAAAGTCTGTTGTGAGTAGTCTTGAGGGAATTTAGGAAAAAGATGATCTCAGAGTAATGCATTCAGATGATGTACTTGTGCAGTGTGGTGTTTCTTAGGTTTATTCATATTTATTCTGAATGTCTTATTATTCCCCACACTCACTGCTCAATTTACCTTGCAAGGCAGATTACTGATTCCGTAAAACTCAAGGGACAATGCCAAGACACCAGCCTGTTAAAATTACTTGTTTTTGAGAGTAAGAGTTACATTATTTAAAGTACATGATTTCTGTGATCATATGCTGATTGGTTGTTTTCAAACTAAGGTTTTAAATTATTTATGGGGGCACCTGGGTGGCTAAGTTGGTTGAGCATCCAACTTCGGCTCAGGTCATGATCTCAAGGTTCATGAGTTCAAGCCCCGCATTGGGCTCTGTGCTGACAGCTCGGAGCCTAAAGCTTGCTTCAGATTCTGTATCTCTCTCTCTCCGGCCCTCCACTGTTCACACTCTGTTTCTCTCTCTCAAAAATAAATAAGCACTTAAAAAAATAAAATAAATTGTTTACAAACATTATTAAAGTGCTTAAACTCCTGAGGTCTGGGATATATACTTAATATGCAAGTAGCTTAATGTAATGTTGGGTATGGCAAAAAATAAGTAGAACTTTAGTTTGTATCTGTATTAACCCTTGAGTTATTTATCAGGCTTTTTATTTTTCTTTTAATATTAAATTCTGAGTATTTGAGACCACTAAATTCTGAGATTTGGTATTTTAAATGTGCTACTAATATATCTAATTTTCTCATTTATATCATTTCAACTTATTCAAAATGTTTATCAAAAAAATGGAATTTGTCCTTTTACAGATTGAGAGTATACAATTTTTTAAGAGGGATACAATTAAGAACTGTTGATAGGAAGCAGTATTAAATACACCTACAGATTTTTAAAAATATTATAAATCCTCTAAATTTTTGAAATCACTGTATTCTCACATATTAGGTTATTATGGGCTCAACTATTTCCAAAATTATACATTTGACCTTTTAATCCATTGGCCACATTTTTCCATGAACAGAATTTTATATAGTGAAAAAAAAATGCTATTCAAAAATGTACTCAACTTTAATCCAGCCTTACAGTGCTTTTAAAAGTACTTTATTTAACAATGGAAGAATCTACATAGCATGCCAAAGTACACATAGCCAGCACAGATATGCAAGATTTCGCTTGTTTGGTTATAATTTTTAAACTAGTCTAATTATCTACTTATCTGGTGTATGACCTGTATTGTCACCTAATATTTTCTCACCATATTCTGAATTTTAGAAAAACATTCTTCCAGGATATAATATCGTCTGTGGGGTAAACAATGACGTGCTCATTAAACTCCCCTACAGTATAACTACAAAGCATTCTTTGAAAACTTAGTACTTAATGTAATTAGATTATAAAGAAGCTCAATGTCACAAGGAAAGTTTTTGTAAATGTTGAAAGTACATATGGCTACAAAAAGAATGAAATGTATATAAAAGTATTGAATTCATAATGCATTTTTAGGTAAAACCTATAATATACTGGGAATGACCATAATTACTTGGATTTAAATCAAGAAGGACACCAATCCCTTCCGAAAATTTGATTCTCTCTTTAGGCATATAAATGCTATATCCATCTGTATATTTAACCAAAGACTGTCCCTCCCCAGAGAACATGCTCTGTAAGGGTAGATACTGTCTTTTTTTTTTTCTTTTGTGGCAATCTCATCCATTGTATCCCCAAGATTTAGTACAGTGGTTGGCCCATACTAGGGGCTCAATATATATTTGAGTGAATTAATAGAATAAATCTTATGAATCACCAAACATTTTAATGCCCACATGGCAAAGTTTATTATATTCTAGAATACATGGTTCGAATCAAAATTAGTTAAATATCTGAAGCCTGTTGGAAGAAAAATCTGGGGAAATTTATTTTATTGTTATCATTTTTTCAGTTTTTAAATCTTCTATTAACCCTAAACATCCATCCTCAGGGAAATGTTTTCCTAGGCTCTGGGTACATGACCACAGATGTATTGGATCAGTGTTGAAAAACTAATTGGACAACTCAGCAAATCTGTTTTGCTACGGGCTGTTTAACATATCGTGAGTCTCAGGGCCGGTACTTCTAGTTTCCTACTGATGAACACAGGCTTATAGATGAGTCATGATTCACTGTGGCAAGACGATTTTCAGATTTTTCTGATTGTTAGTTTTAGAACTCAAACCATGATACATGATATTCATGATCATCTCGCATTATTCACTAAAAATCTGAAAGTAACAGAAGTTACACTTAGAGATCTATCCAAGACCTTTGAACAATTACAGGATGAAAGAAAGTAGAAGAGCATTAGAGGCCAACAGAAGTGGCTTTCCTGGTATGTTTTCTGACTTCAGACTTAGTTGCTCATGTTCGGTAGCTTTATGTATGTTCTAACACCTTTAAACAAATTTGTTGTCTTCTAGGGAAATTATTTATATCTAAATTTATTGGATACTTAGCCTGACCATAAAGCAAAAGAATCATAAAGAGGATTTGATGGTCATGTCCTAGTATAATCTACATAAAGCCAGACTGATTTGTTTATGCCTAGAAGTCAGCCTCAAGACAGAGTTTTATTAAAATAACCAAGAGTCTGGCAATAGTAACAGATTAATGTAAAATAAACTATCTAATTGTCTTAGGTAGGATTCTGGAATAGAAAAAGCACATTGAGAAGAAACTAATGAATTTTGAATTAATTCTGTAGTTTAGTTAATAATAATGTATCAATATTGATTAATTAGGTGCGACAAATGTACTATAGTAATATAAGATGTCAATAAGAGGGGCAACTGGGTATGGGCCATTTAGCAACTCTCTGGACTATTATTATAACTATTTTGTAAATCTAAACTTGGATTAAAGATTTTAATGTAAGACCTGAAACCATAAATCTTCTGGAAGGAAACCTAGGCAGTAAGTTCCTTGACATAGATGTTACCAATGATTTTTTAAATCTGACACCAAAAGTTAAGAGCAATAAAGCAAAAATAAACAAGTGAGACATCAAACTAAAAGCATCTTCACAGCAAAGGAAACCATCTGCAAAATAAAAAGGCAACTTACTGAATGGGAGAAAATATTTGGGCTTCATATATCTGATGAAGAGTTAATAATATCCAAAATATATAGAGAACTCACACAACTCAGTAGCCAAACATACAAAAAAACACAAAAAAACAAAAAACAACAAAAAAACGATCCTATTAAAAATGGGCAGTATATCTGAATAACATTTTTTCAAAGAAGACATGCAAATAGCTAACAGACACATGAAAAGATGCTCAACATTATTAATCATCCGAGAAATCCAAATCAAAACCACAATGAGATACAACTTCCTACCTGTTAGAATGGCTACTATCAAAAAGACAAGAAATAGCAAATGTTAGCAAAGATGTGGAGAAAGGGGAATTCTTGCATACTGTTGGTGGGAATGTAAATTGATAAAGTCACTCTGAAAAACAGTATGGAGGTTCCTCAAAACACTAACAATAGAAGTACCATAGAGGTGCCTGGGTGGCTCAGTCAGTTAAGCATCTGGCTCTTGATTTTAGCTCAGGTCATAGTCATGGGGATCTAGCCCTGTGTCAGGCTTTGTGCTGACAGTGCAGAACCTGTTTGGGAGTCTCTCTCTTCCTCTCTCTCTTCCCCTTCTCCCCTCTCTCTCTCTCAAAATAAATAAACATTAAAAAAAAATAGAAGTACCGTACAATCCAATAATTCCTCTCTGTATATTTACCTGAAGAAAACAGAAACACTAATTTAAAAAGATATATGTACTTCTGTGCTTGTTGTATTTACAACAAATAGCTATTTACAATAGCCAAGATAGGGGAATAACCTGAGTGTCCACTGAGGAATAAA